>NC_090402.1:62117848-62122848 GCF_036365525.1 Heterodontus francisci
TCTCTATCTCTCTTTTTCTCCCTCTCCCTCAGCCCATCTCTCTCTCTCTCTATCTCTCCCTCAGCCCATCTCTGTATCTTTCTCTCTCTCTCTCCGTCAGCCCATCTCTCTCTCTCTCTCTCTCTCTCTCCCCCTCAGCCCATCCGTCTCTCTCTTCCTCAGTCCATCTCTCTCTCTCTCCCTCAGCCCATCTCTGTATCTTTCTCTCGCGCTGTCTCTCCCTCTCTCTCTCCCTCTCTCTCCCTCACCCCATCCGTCTCTCTCTCCCTCGGCCCATCTCTCTCTCTCTCTCTCTCACTCAGCCCATTTCTGTATCTTTCTCTCTCTCACTCTCTCTCTCCCTCAGCCCATCCGTCTCTCTCCCCCTCACCCCATCTCTCTCTGTCTCTCTGTCTCTCCCTCAGCCTATCTCTCTCTCTCTCTCTCTCACTCAGCCCATCTCTGTATCTTTCTCTCGCTCTCTCTACCTCACCCCATCTCTCACTCTATCTCTCTCTCTCTCTGTCGCCCTCTCTCTCCCTCACCCCATCCGTCTCTCTCTCCCTCAGCCCATCTCTCTCTCTCTATCTCTCCCTCAGCCCATCTCTGTATCTTTCTCTCGCTCTCTCTCCCTCACCACATCTCTCTCACTATCACTCTCTCTATCTCTCTCTATCTCTCTCTCCCTCTCTCTCCCTCAGCCCATCCGTCTATCTCTCTCCCTCAGCCCATCTCTCTCTCTCTCTCTCTCTCTCTCTCTCTCTCCCTCAGCCCATCTCCGTATCTTTCTCTCGCTCTCTCTCCCTCACCCCATCTCTCTCTCTGACTCTCTATCTCTCTCTCTCCCTCTTGCTCCCTCACCCCATCCGTCTCTCTCTCCCTCAGCCCATCCGTCTCCCTCTCCCTCATCCCATCTCTCTCTCTATCTCACTCTCTCTCTCTCTCCCTCTCTCTCCCTCACCCCATCCGTCTCTCTCTCTCCCTCAGCCCATCTCTCTCTCTCTCTCTCTCTCTTCCTCCCTCACCCCATCCGTCTCTCTCTCCCTCAGCCCATCTCTCTCTCTCTCTCTCTCTCTTTCTCCCTCAGCCCATCCGTCTCTCTCCCCCTCACCCCATCCGTCTCTCTCTCCCTCAGCCCAGCTCTCTCTCTCTCTCTCTCTCTCTCTCTTTCTCCCTCACCCCATCCATCTCTCTCTCCCTCAGCCCATCTCTCTCTCTCTCTCTCTCTTTCTCCCTCACCCCATCCGTCTCTCTCTCTCTCTCTCTCTCTCTCTCTCTCTCTCTTTCTCCCTCACCCCATCCGTCTCTCTCTCTCTCTCTCTCTCTCTCTCTTTCTCCCTCAGCCCATCCGGCTCTCTCTCCCTCACCCCATCGCTCTCTCTATCTCTCTCTCTCTCTAACCCCTCTCTCTCCCTCAGCCCATCCGTCTCTCTCCCCCTCACCACGTCTCTCTCTCTCTCTCGATCTCTCTTTCTCCCTCAGCCCATCTATCTCTCTCTCTCTCTCTCTCTCTCTTTCTCCCTCACCCCATCCGTCTCTCTCTCCCTCAGCCCATCCATCTCTCTCTCCCTCACCCCATCTCTCTCTCTATCTCTCTCTCACTCCCTCCCTCTCTCTCCCTCAACCCATCCGTCTCTCTCTCCCTCAGCCCATCTCTCTCTCTCTCTCTCTCTCTTTCTCCCTCAGCCCATCCGTCTCAATCTCACTCAGCCCATCCGTCTCTCTCTCTCCCTCACCCCCATCTCTCTCTCTATCTCTCTCTCTCTCTCCCTCCCTCTTTCTCCCTCAACCCATCCGTCTCTCTCTCCCTCAGCCCATCTCTCTCTCTCTCTCTCTCTCAGCCCATCCGTCTCTCTCTCCCTCACCCCCATCTCTCTCTCCATCTCTCTCTCTCTCTCTCCCTCTCTCTCCCTCAGCCCATCTCTCTCTCTCTCTCTCTCTCTCTTTCTCCCTCACCCCATCCGTCTCTCTCTCCCTCAGCCCATCTCTCTCTCTCTATCTCTCTCTCTCTCTCTCCCTCAGCCCATCCGTCTCTCTCTCCCTCAGCCCATCCGTCTCTCTCTCCCTCACCCCATCTCTTTCTCTATCTCTCTCTATCTCTCCCTCTCTCTCCCTCAGCCCATCTCTCTCTCTCTCTCTCTCTCTCTCCCTCAGCCCATCTCTGTATCTTTCTCTCTCTCTCGCTCTCTCCCTCAGCCCATCCGTCTCTCTCCCCCTCACCCCGTCTCTCTCTCTCTCTCTATCTCTCTTTCTCTCTCTCTCCCTCAGCCCATCTCTCTCTCTCTCTCTCTCTCACTCAGCCCATCTCTGTATCTTTCTCTCGCTCTCTCTACCTCACCCCATCTCTCACTCTATCTCTCTCTCTCTCTGTCGCCCTCTCTCTCCCTCACCCCATCCGTCTCTCTCTCCCTCAGCCCATCTCTCTCTCTCTATCTCTCCCTCAGCCCATCTCTGTATCTTTCTCTCGCTCTCTCTCCCTCACCACATCTCTCTCACTATCACTCTCTCTATCTCTCTCTATCTCTCTCTCCCTCTCTCTCCCTCAGCCCATCCGTCTATCTCTCTCCCTCAGCCCATCTCTCTCTCTCTCTCTCTCTCTCTCTCTCTCTCCCTCAGCCCATCTCCGTATCTTTCTCTCGCTCTCTCTCCCTCACCCCATCTCTCTCTCTGACTCTCTATCTCTCTCTCTCCCTCTTGCTCCCTCACCCCATCCGTCTCTCTCTCCCTCAGCCCATCCGTCTCCCTCTCCCTCATCCCATCTCTCTCTCTATCTCACTCTCTCTCTCTCTCCCTCTCTCTCCCTCACCCCATCCGTCTCTCTCTCTCCCTCAGCCCATCTCTCTCTCTCTCTCTCTCTCTTCCTCCCTCACCCCATCCGTCTCTCTCTCCCTCAGCCCATCTCTCTCTCTCTCTCTCTCTCTTTCTCCCTCAGCCCATCCGTCTCTCTCCCCCTCACCCCATCCGTCTCTCTCTCCCTCAGCCCAGCTCTCTCTCTCTCTCTCTCTCTCTCTCTTTCTCCCTCACCCCATCCATCTCTCTCTCCCTCAGCCCATCTCTCTCTCTCTCTCTCTCTTTCTCCCTCACCCCATCCGTCTCTCTCTCTCTCTCTCTCTCTCTCTCTCTCTTTCTCCCTCACCCCATCCGTCTCTCTCTCTCTCTCTCTCTCTCTCTCTTTCTCCCTCAGCCCATCCGGCTCTCTCTCCCTCACCCCATCGCTCTCTCTATCTCTCTCTCTCTCTAACCCCTCTCTCTCCCTCAGCCCATCCGTCTCTCTCCCCCTCACCACGTCTCTCTCTCTCTCTCGATCTCTCTTTCTCCCTCAGCCCATCTATCTCTCTCTCTCTCTCTCTCTCTCTTTCTCCCTCACCCCATCCGTCTCTCTCTCCCTCAGCCCATCCATCTCTCTCTCCCTCACCCCATCTCTCTCTCTATCTCTCTCTCACTCCCTCCCTCTCTCTCCCTCAACCCATCCGTCTCTCTCTCCCTCAGCCCATCTCTCTCTCTCTCTCTCTCTCTTTCTCCCTCAGCCCATCCGTCTCAATCTCACTCAGCCCATCCGTCTCTCTCTCTCCCTCACCCCCATCTCTCTCTCTATCTCTCTCTCTCTCTCCCTCCCTCTTTCTCCCTCAACCCATCCGTCTCTCTCTCCCTCAGCCCATCTCTCTCTCTCTCTCTCTCTCAGCCCATCCGTCTCTCTCTCCCTCACCCCCATCTCTCTCTCCATCTCTCTCTCTCTCTCTCCCTCTCTCTCCCTCAGCCCATCTCTCTCTCTCTCTCTCTCTCTCTTTCTCCCTCACCCCATCCGTCTCTCTCTCCCTCAGCCCATCTCTCTCTCTCTATCTCTCTCTCTCTCTCTCCCTCAGCCCATCCGTCTCTCTCTCCCTCAGCCCATCCGTCTCTCTCTCCCTCACCCCATCTCTTTCTCTATCTCTCTCTATCTCTCCCTCTCTCTCCCTCAGCCCATCTCTCTCTCTCTCTCTCTCTCTCTCCCTCAGCCCATCTCTGTATCTTTCTCTCTCTCTCGCTCTCTCCCTCAGCCCATCCGTCTCTCTCCCCCTCACCCCGTCTCTCTCTCTCTCTCTATCTCTCTTTCTCTCTCTCTCCCTCAGCCCATCTCTCTCTCTCTCTCTCTCTTTCTCCCTCACCCCATCCGTCTCTCTCTCCCTCAGCCCATCCGTCTCTCTCTCTCCCTCCCTCTCTCTCCCTCACCCCATCCGTCTCTCTCTCCCTCAGCCCATCTCTCTCTCTCTCTCTCTTTCTCCCTCAGCCCATCCGTCTCTCTGCCCCTCACCCCATCTCTCTCTCTCTCTATCTCTCTTTTTCTCCCTCTCCCTCAGCCCATCTCTCTCTCTCTCTATCTCTCCCTCAGCCCATCTCTGTATCTTTCTCTCTCTCTCTCCCTCAGCCCATCTCTCTCTCTCTCTCTCTCTCTCCCCCTCACCCCATCCGTCTCTCTCTCCCTCGGCCCATCTCTCTCTCTCTCTCTCTCTCACTCAGCCCATTTCTGTATCTTTCTCTCTCTCACTCTCTCTCTCCCTCAGCCCATCCGTCTCTCTCCCCCTCACCCCATCTCTCTCTGTCTCTCTGTCTCTCCCTCAGCCTATCTCTCTCTCTCTCTCTCTCACTCAGCCCATCTCTGTATCTTTCTCTCGCTCTCTCTACCTCACCCCATCTCTCACTCTATCTCTCTCTCTCTCTGTCGCCCTCTCTCTCCCTCACCCCATCCGTCTCTCTCTCCCTCAGCCCATCTCTCTCTCTCTATCTCTCCCTCAGCCCATCTCTGTATCTTTCTCTCGCTCTCTCTCCCTCACCACATCTCTCTCACTATCACTCTCTCTATCTCTCTCTATCTCTCTCTCCCTCTCTCTCCCTCAGCCCATCCGTCTATCTCTCTCCCTCAGCCCATCTCTCTCTCTCTCTCTCTCTCTCTCTCTCTCCCTCAGCCCATCTCCGTATCTTTCTCTCGCTCTCTCTCCCTCACCCCATCTCTCTCTCTGATTCTCTATCTCTCTCTCTCCCTC
>NC_090402.1:62837848-62842262 GCF_036365525.1 Heterodontus francisci
AGCTGTTCTTTTTCTGTTGAAATTGTTGCATTTGTTGGTGCTTTTTCCCATGTTGAGGTTGTTGTTGCATTTGTTGGTGTTTTTCTCCTGTTGAGGTTGTTGCTGCATTTATTGGTGTTTTTCCCCTGTTGAGGTTGTTGTTGAATTGATTTGAAAAACACGTTTGCTGATACATTTTGGGATGAGCAGCTACATTCAACTGAATCCCAGGATCTGTTTCTCTTTCAAGTTTAAAGCATTACATTAGTGAGGCGTCAGTCTCTGAAATAAATGTCCCAGTGCTGTGCTAACATAAATTGGCCACCGTGAACAAACCTAAAATAGCTGACTGATGTTCTGAGAGAGGAGGGAAAGAGAGACAGACAGACAGAAAGAGAGGCAAAGAGGGAGACACAGACCGAGAGGATGACCCAGACACAGAGAGTGATAGCAGGATCTTTGTCAGAGGACAGAGGAAGAGGAGGAGGCCATTTAGCCCTTCAACCCTGTTCTGTCATTCCCCCCTCCCTCTCCCTCTTCCTTCCCCCGCTCCCTCTCCCTCTTCCTTCCCCCCTCCCTCTCCCTCTTCCTTCCCCCCCTCCCTCTCCCTCTTCCTTCCCCCCTCCCTCTCCCTCTTCCTTCCCCCTCTCCCTCTTCCTTCCCCCCTCCCTCTCCCTCTTCCTTCCCCCCCTCCCTCTCCCCCTTCCTTCCCCCCTCCCTCTCCCCCTTCCTTCCCCCTCCCTCTCCCCCTTCCTTCCCCCTCCCCCTCCCCCTTCCTTCCCCCCCCTCCCTCTCCCTCTTCCCCCCCCTCCCTCTCCCTCTTCCCCCCCTCCCCCTCCCTCTTCCCCCCCCTCCCCCTCCCTCTTCCCCCCCCTCCCCCTCCCTCTTCCCCCCCCTCCCCCTCCCTCTTCCCCCCCTCCCCCTCCCTCTTCTCCCCCTCCCCCTCCCTCTTCCCCCCCTCCCCCTCCCTCTTCCCCCCCTCCCCCTCCCTCTTCCCCCCCTCCCCCTCCCTCTTCCCCCCCTCCCCCTCCCTCTTCCCCCTCCCTCTTCCCCCCCTCCCCCTCCCTCTTCCCCCCCTCCCCCTCCCTCTTCCCCCCCCCTCACTCTCCCTCTTCCCTCCCTCACTCTCCCTCTTCCCCCCCTCACTCTCCCTCTTCCCCCCCCTCACTCTCCCTCTTCCCCCCCTCACTCTCCCTCTTCCCCCCTCACTCTCCCTCTTCCCCCCTCCCTCCCTCCCTCTACCCCTCCTCCCTCCCTCCCTCTTCCCCCCCTCCCTCCCTCCTCCCCCCCCTCCCTCCCTCCCTCCCTCCCTCTTCCCCCCCTCCCTCCCTCCCTCCCTCTTCCCCCCCCCCCTCCCTCCCTCCCTCCCTCTTCCCCCCCTCCCTCTTCCCCCCTCCCTCCCTCCCTCCCTCTTCCCCCCCTCCCTCCCTCCCTCCCTCCCTCTTCCCCCCCCCTCCCTCCCTCTTCCCCCCCCTCCCTCCCTCTTCCCCCCCCTCCCTCCCTCTTCCCCCCCTCCCTCCCTCTTCCCCCCCTCCCTCCCTCTTCCCCCCCCCTCCCTCCCTCTTCCCCCCCCCTCCCTCCCTCTTCCCCCCCCCTCCCTCCCTCTTCCCCCCCCCTCCCTCCCTCCCCCCCTCCCTCCCTCTCCCTCCCTCTTCCCCTCCCTCTTCCCCTCCCTCTTCCCCTCCCTCTTCCCCTCCCCCTTCCCCTCCCCTTTCCCCTCCCCCTCCCCCTTCCCCTCCCCCTCCCCCTTCCCCTCCCCCTTCCCCTCCCCCTTCCCCTCCCTCCTTCCCCTCCCTCTTCCCCTCCTCTTCCCTCCCTCTTCCCCTCCCCTTCCCCTCCCCCTTCCCCTCCCCCTCCCCCTCCCCCTCCCCCTCCCCCTCCCCCTCCCCCTCCCCCTCCCCTCCCCTCCCCCTTCCCCTCCCCCTTCCCCTCCCTCTTCCCCTCCCTCTTCCCCTCCCTCTTCCCCTCCCTCTTATCCCCCTCCCTCCCTCCCTCTTCCCTCTTCCCCCCTCCCTCCCTCTTCCCCCCCCTCCCTCCCTCCCTCTTCCCCCCCCTCCCTCCCTCTTCCCCCCCCTCCCTCCCTCCCTCTTCCCCCCTCCCTCTTCCCCCCTCCCTCTTCCCCCCCTCCCTCTGCCCCCCCCCTCCCTCCCTCCCTCTTCCCCCCTCCCTCTTCCCCCCCTCCCTCCCTCCCTCTTTCCCCCTCCCTCCCTCCCTCTTTCCCCCCCTCCCTCCCTCCCTCTTTCCCCCCCTCCCTCCCTCCCTCTTTCCCCCCCTCCCTCCCTCCCTCTTTCCCCCCCCTCCCTCCCTCCCTCTTCCCCCCTCCCTCCCTCCCTCTTCCCCCCCCTCCCTCCCTCCCTCTTCCCCCCCCTCCCTCCCTCCTCCCCCCCTCCCTCCCTCCCTCCTCCCCCCCTCCCTCCCCTCCTCCCCCCCCTCCCTCCTCCCTCTTCCCCCCCCTCTCCCTCCCTCCCTCTTCCCCCCTCCCTCCCTCCCTCCCTCTTCCCCCCTCCCTCCCTCCCTCTTCCCCCCCTCCCTCCCTCCCTCTTCCCCCACCTCCCTCCCTCCCTCTTCCCTCCCTCCCTCCCTCCCTCTTCCCCCCCCTCCCTCCCTCTTCCCCCCCCCTCCCTCCCTCTTCCCCCCCCTCCCTCCCTCTTCCCCCCCCCTCCCTCCTCCCCCCCCCTCCCTCCCTCTTCCCCCCCCTCCCTCCCTCCCTCTTCCCCCCCCTCTCCTCCCTCCCTCTTTCCCCCCCTCCCTCCCTCCCTCTTCCCTCCCTCTTCCCTCTCCCTCCCCCCTCCCTCTCCCCCCCTCCCTCTCCCCCTCCCTCTTCCCCCCCTCCCCTCCCTCCCTCTCCCTCCTCTTCCCCCTCCCTCTTCCCCCCTCCCTCTTCCCCCCCTCCCTCCCCCTCCCTCTTCCCCCCCCCTCCCTCCCTCCCTCCCTCTCCCCCCCCCTCCCTCCCTCCCTCCCTCTTCCCCCCCTCCCTCCCTCCCTCTTCCCCCCTCCCTCTTCCCCCCTCCCTCCCTCTTCCCCCTCCCTCCCTCCCTCTTCCCCCCTCCCTCCCTCCCTCTTCCCCCCTCCCTCCCTCTTCCCCCCTCCCTCCCTCTTCCCCCCTCCCTCCCTCTTCCCCCCTCCCTCCCTCTTCCCCCCTCCCTCCCTCTTCCTCCTCCCTCCCTCTTCCCTCCCTCTTCCCTCTTCCCTCCCTCTTCCCTCTTCCCCCCCTCTTCCCTCTTCCCCCCTCTTCCCTCTTCCCCCTCCCTCCCTCCCTCTTCCCCCTCCCTCTTCCCCTCCCTCTTCCCCCCTCCGTCCCCCTTCCCCCCCCTCCCCACCCTCCCTCTTCCCCCTCTCCCTCCCTCTTCCCCCCTCTCCTCCCTCTTCCCCCTCCCTCCCTCTTCCCCTCCCCTTTCCCCTCCCCTTTCCCCTCCCCTTTCCCCTCCCCTCCCCTCCCCCTCCCCCTCCCCCTTCCCCTCCCCCTTCCCCTCTCCCCTCCCCCTCCCCCTCCCCCTCCCCCCTCCCCCTTTCCCTCCCCCTTCCCCTCCCCCTCCCCTCCCCCTCCCCCTCCCCTCCCCTTCCCCTCCCCCTTCCCCTCCCCCTTCCCCTCCCCTTCCCCTCCTCTTATCCCCCTCCCTCTTATCCCCTCCCTCCCTCCCTCTCTCCCCCTCCCTCCCTCCCTCCCTCTTCCCCCCCTCCCTCCCTCTTCCCCCCCTCCCTCTTCCCCCCTCCCTCCCCCTCCCTCTTCCCCCCTCCCTCTCCCTCCCTCTTCCCCCCTACTTCCCTCTCCCCCCTACCTCCCTCTCCCTCTCCCTCCTCTCCCCCCTACCTCCCCCCCCTCTTTCCCCCCCCTCTTTCCCCCCCTCTTTCCCCCCCCTTCACCCCCCCCTCTTCCCCCCCCTTCACCCCCCCCTTCACCCCCCCCCTTCACCCCCCCTCTTCCCCCCCCCTTCACCCCCCCTTCTCACCCCCCCTTCACCCCCCCTTCCCTCTTCACCCCCCTCTTCCCCTCCCTCCCCTCCCTCCCTCTTCCCCCCCTCCCTCCCTCCTCCCCCCCCCTCCCTCCCTCCCTCCTCCCTCTTCCCCCCCTCCCTCTTCCCCCCTCCCTCTTCCCCCCCTCCCTCTCCCCCCCTCCCTCCCTCCCTCCTCCCTCCCCCTCCTCCCTCCCTCCCTCCCTCTCCCCCCCTCCCTCTCCCTCCCTCTTCCCCCCCCTCCCTCCCTCCCTCCTCTCCCCCCCTCCCTCCCTCCCTCTTCCCCCCCTCCCTCCCCCTCCCTCTTCCCCCCCCCTCCCTCCCTCCTCTTCCCCCCCCCTCCTCCCTCCCTCTTCCCCCCCCTCCCTCCCTCTTCCCCCCCCCCTCCCTCCCTCTTCCCCCCCTCCCTCCCTCTTCCCCCTCCCTCCCTCTTCCCCCCTCCCTCCCTCTTCCCCTCTCCCTCCCTCTTCCCCCTCCCTCTA
>NC_090403.1:900000-1162500 GCF_036365525.1 Heterodontus francisci
AGACTGTGAGGGAGACAGCGAGGGAGACTGCGAGAGAGACTGCTATGGAGATAGCGAGAGAGACAGCGAGGGATACAGCGAGAGAGACTGCGAGACTAACGGCGAGAGAGACAGCGAGGGAGATGGCGAGGGAGACAGCGCTGGAGACAGCGAGAGAGAATGCGAGAAGGACTGCGAGAGAGACAGCGAGGGAGAAAGCAAGAGCGACTTCGAGAGAGACTGCGAGGGAGACAGCGAGACTGTGAGGGAAACAGCGAGGGAGACAGCGAGAGAGACTGCGAGGGAGACTGCGAGGGAGACTGCGAGGGAGACTGCGAGGGAGACTGCGAGGGAGACTGCGAGAGAGAATGCAAGAGAGACTGCGAGAGGGATATTGAGGGAGACTGCGAGAGGGATATTGAGGGAGACTGCGAGAGGGATATTGAGGGAGACTGCGAGAGAGACTGCGAGAGAGACTGCGAGAGAGACTGCGAGGGAGACTGCGAGGGAGACTGCGAGGGAGACTGCAAGAGAGAATGCGAGAGAGACTGCGAGAGGGATATTGAGGGAGACAGCGAGGGAGACAGCGAGGGAGACAGCGAGAGAGACAGCGAGGGAGACAGCGAGAGAGACAGCGAGAGAGACAGCGAGAGAGACAGCGAGAGAGACAGCGAGGGAGACAGCGAGGGAGACAGCGAGGGAGACAGCGAGAGAGACTGCGAGGGAGACAGCGAGGGAGACAGCGAGGGAGACAGCGAGGGAGACAGCGAGGGAGACAGCGAGGGAGACAGCGAGGGAGACAGCGAGAGAGACTGCGAGGGAGACTGCGAGAGAGACTGAGGGAGAGAGCGAGGGAGAAAGCGAGAGAGACAGCGAGGGAGACAGCGAGGGAGACAGCGAGGGAGACAGCGAGGTAGACAGCGAGGTAGACAGCGAGAGAGACTTCGAGAGAGACTGCGAGGGAGGCAGCGAGGGAGACAGCGAGGGAGACAGCGAGGGAGACAGCGACAGAGACAGCAATAGAGACTGCGAGAGAGACTGCGAGAGAGACTGCGAGGGAGACTGCGAGAGAGAGAGCGAGAGAGAGAGCGAGAGACACAGCGAGGGAGACAGCAAGAGAGACTGCAAGAGAGACAGCGAGGGAGACAGCGTGGGAGGCAGCGAGGGAGACAGCGAGAGAAACTGCGAGGAAGACTGCGAGAGAGACTGCGAGAGAGACTGCAAGAGAGAAAGCGAGAGAGACTGCGAGGGAGAAAGCGAGAGAGACTGCGAGGGAGACTGCAAGGGAGTCTGCAAGGGAGACAGCGAGAGAGACAGCGAGGGAGATAGCGAGGGAGATAGCGAGGGAGATAGCGAGGGAGATAGCGAGAGAGATAGCGAGAGAGATAGCGAGAGAGATAGCGAGAGAGACTGCGAGAGAGACTGCGAGAGAGACTGCGAGGGAGAGAGCGAGCGAGATAGCGAGAGAGAACACGAGGGAGACAGCGAGGGAGACAGCGAGGGAGACAGCGAGAGAGACAGCGAGAGAGACTGCGAGTGAGACTGTGAGGGAGACAGCGAGAAAGACTGCGAGGGAGAAAGCGAGAGAAACTGCGAGAGAGACTGCTATGGAGATAGCGAGAGAGACAGCGAGGGATACAGCGAGAGACACTGCGAGGGAGACTGCGATTGAGACTGCGATTGAGACGGCTAGGGAGACGGCGAGAGAGACAGCGAGGGAGACAGCGACGGAGACAGCGTGGGAGACAGCGAGGGAGACAGCGAGAGAGACAGCGAGAGAGACAGCGAGAGAGACAGCGAGAGAGACAGCGAGAGGGATATTGAGGGAGACAGCGAGGGAGACAGCGAGGGAGACAGCGAGAGAGACAGCGAGAGAGACAGCGAGAGAGACAGCGAGAGAGACAGCGAGGGAGACAGCGAGGGAGACAGCGAGGGAGACAGCGAGGGAGACAGCGAGGGAGACAGCGAGAGAGACTGCGAGGGAGACTGCGAGAGAGACTGCGAGAGAGACTGCAAGAGAGACTGCGAGAGAGACTGCGAGAGAGACTGCGAGAGAGACTGAGGGAGAGAGCGAGGGAGAAAGCGAGAGAGAAAGCGAGGGAGACAGCGAGGGAGACAGCGAGGGAGACATCGAGGGAGACAGCGAGGTAGACAGCGAGAGAGACTTCGAGAGATACTGCGAGGGAGGCAGCGAGGGAGACAGCGAGGGAGACAGCGAGGGAGACAGCGAGGGAGAAAGTGAGGGAGACAGCGACAGAGACAGCAATAGAGACTGCGAGAGAGACTGCGAGGGACACAGCGAGAGAGACTGCGAGGGAGACAACGAGAGAGAATGCGAGAGAGATCGCGTGAGACAGCGAGGGAGACTGCGAGAGAGAGAGCGAGAGACACAGCGAGGGAGACAGCGTGGGAAACAGCGTGGGAGGCAGCGACAGAGACAGCGAGAGAAACTGCGAGGAAGACTGCGGGAGAGACAGCGAGGGAGACTGCGAGGAAGACTGCGAGGGAGACAGCGAGGGAGACAGCGAGGAAGACTGCGAGGGAGACAGCGAGGAAGACTGCGAGGAAGACTGTGAGGGAGACTGCGAGGGAGACTGCGAGAGAGACTGCGAGAGAGACTGCGAGAGAGACTGCGAGGGAGACTGCGAGGGAGACTGCGAGGGAGACTGCGAGGGAGACTGCGAGAGAGACGGCGAGAGAGACGGCGAGAGAGACGGCGAGAGAGACGGCGAGAGAGACGGAGAGAGAGACAGAGAGAGAGACGGAGAGAGAGACGGAGAGAGAGACGGCGAGAGAGACTGCGAGAGAGACTGAGAGGGAGACAGCGAGAGAGACTGCGAGAGAGACTGCGAGAGAGACTGCGAGAGAGACTGCGAGAGATACAGCGAGGGAGACAGCGAGGGAGACAGCGAGGGAGACAGCGAGGGAGACAGCGAGGGAGACAGCGAGAGTACATTGAGAGAGACAGCGAGAGAGACAGCGAGAGAGACAGTGAGAGAGACAGTGAGAGAGACTGCTATGGAGATAGCGAGGGAGAAAGCGAGAGAGAAAGCGAGGGAGACAGCGAGGGAGACAGCGAGGGAGACAGCGAGGGAGACAGCGAGGGAGACAGCGAGGGATACAGAGAGAGTGACTGCGAGGGAGACGGCGAGGGAGACGGCGAGGGAGACAGCGAGGGAGACAGAGAGGGAGACAGCGAGGGAGACAGCGAGGGAGACTGCGAGGGAGACTGCGAGGGAGAGAGCGAGGGAGAAAGCGAGAGAGAAAGCGAGAGTGAAAGCGAGGGAGACAGCGAGAGAGAAAGCGAGAGAGAAAGCGAGGGAGACAGCGAGAGAGAAAGCGAGGGAGACAGCGAGGGAGACTGCGAGGGAGACAGCGAGAGACACTTCGAGAGAGACAGCGAGGGAGACAGCGAGGGAGACAGCGAGGGAGACAGCGAGGGAGACAGCGAGGTAGACAGCAATAGAGACTGCGAGAGAGACTGCGAGGGACACAGCGAGAGAGACTGCGAGGGAGACAACGAGAGAGAATGTGAGAGAGATCGCGTGAGACAGCGAGGGAGACAGTGAGGGAGATAGCGAGGGAGATAGCGAGGGAGACAGCGAGGGAGACTGCGAGGGAGAGAGCGAGAGACACAGCGAGGGAGACAGCAAGAGAGACTGCAAGAGAGACTGCGAGGGAGACACCGTGGGAGGCAGCGAGGGAGACAGCGAGAGAAACTGCGACGAAGACTGCGAGAGAGACTGCGAGAGAGACTGCAAGAGAGACTGCGAGAGAGACTGCGAGAGAGACTGCGAGAGAGACTGCGAGGGAGAAAGCGAGAGAGACTGCGAGGGAGACTGCGAGGGAGACTGCGAGGGAGACTGCGAGAGAGACTGCGAGAGAGACTGCGAGAGAGACTGCGAGAGAGACTGCGAGGGAGACTGCGAGAGAGACTGCGAGAGAGACTGCGAGGGAGACTGCGAGGGAGACTGCGAGGGAGACTGCGAGAGAGACTGCGAGAGAGACTGCGAGAGAGACTGCGAGAAAGACTGCAAGGGAGAGAGCGAGGGAGAAAGCGAGAGAGAAAGCGAGGGAGACAGCGAGGGAGACAGCGAGGGAGACAGCGAGGGAGACAGCAAGGGAGACAGCGAGAGAGACAGCGAGAGAGACTGCGAGAGAGACTGCGAGAGAGACTGCGAGAGAGACTGCGAGAGAGACTGCGAGGGAGACTGCCAGAGAGTCTGCCAGAGAGTCTGCGAGGGAGACTGCGAGAGAGAGAGCGAGAGAGAGAGCGAGAGACACAGCGAGGGAGACAGCAAGAGAGACTGCAAGAGAGACAGCGAGGGAGACAGCGTGGGAGGCAGCGAGGGAGACAGCGAGAGAAACTGCGAGGAAGACTGCGAGAGAGAAAGCGAGAGAGACTGCGAGGGAGACTGCAAGGGAGACTGCAAGGGAGACAGCGAGAGAGACAGCGAGAGAGACAGCGAGGGAGATAGCGAGGGAGATAGCGAGGGAGATAGCGAGGGAGATAGCGAGAGAGATAGCGAGAGAGATAGCGAGAGAGACTGCGAGAGAGACTGCGAGGGAGAGAGCGAGCGAGATAGCGAGAGAGAACACGAGGGAGACAGCGAGGGAGACAGCGAGGGAGACAGCGAGAGAGACAGCGAGAGAGACTGTGAGTGAGACTGTGAGGGAGACAGCGAGAAAGACTGCGAGGGAGAAAGCGAGAGAAACTGCGAGAGAGACTGCTATGGAGATAGCGAGAGAGACAGCAAGGGATACAGCGAGAGACACTGCGAGGGAGACTGCGATTGAGACTGCGATTGAGACGGCTAGGGAGACTGCGAGAGAGACAGCGAGGGAGACAGCGACGGAGACAGCGTGGGAGACAGCGAGGGAGACAGCGAGAGAGACAGCGAGAGAGACAGCGAGAGAGACAGCGAGAGAGACAGCGAGAGGGATATTGAGGGAGACAGCGAGGGAGACAGCGAGGGAGACAGCGAGGGAGACAGCGAGGGAGACAGCGAGAGAGACAGCGAGGGAGACAGCGAGGGAGACAGCGAGGGAGACAGCGAGGGAGACAGCGAGAGAGACTGCGAGGGAGACTGCGAGAGAG
Source organism: Heterodontus francisci (assembly GCF_036365525.1). NCBI lineage: Eukaryota > Metazoa > Chordata > Chondrichthyes > Heterodontiformes > Heterodontidae > Heterodontus > Heterodontus francisci. Next base: position 905,078 of record NC_090403.1, read on the forward strand.
ACTGCGAGAGAGACTGCGAGAGAGACTGCGAGAGAGACTGCGAGAGAGACTGCGAGAGAGACTGAGGGAGAGAGCGAGGGAGAAAGCGAGAGAGAAAGCGAGGGAGACAGCGAGGGAGACATCGAGGGAGACAGCGAGGGAGACAGCGAGGTAGACAGCGAGAGAGACTTCGAGAGATACTGCGAGGGAGGCAGCGAGGGAGACAGTGAGGGAGACAGCGAGGGAGACAGCGAGGGAGAAAGTGAGGGAGACAGCGACAGAGACAGCAATAGAGACTGCGAGAGAGACTGCGAGGGACACAGCGAGAGAGACTGCGAGGGAGACAACGAGAGAGAATGCGAGAGAGATCGCGTGAGACAGCGAGGGAGACTGCGAGAGAGAGAGCGAGAGACACAGCGAGGGAGACAGCAAGAGAGACTGCAAGAGAGACTGCGAGGGAGACTGCGAGGGAGACAGCGTGGGAGACAGCGTGGGAGGCAGCGAGGGAGACAGCGAGAGAAACTGCGAGGAAGACTGCGAGAGAGACAGCGAGGGAGACTGCGAGGAAGACTGCGAGGGAGACAGCGAGGAAGACTGCGAGGGAGACAGCGAGGAAGACTGCGAGGAAGACTGCGAGGGAGACTGCGAGGGAGACTGCGAGAGAGACTGCGAGAGAGACTGCGAGAGAGACTGCGAGGGAGACTGCGAGGGAGACTGCGAGGGAGACTGCGAGGGAGACTGCGAGAGAGACGGCGAGGGAGACGGCGAGAGAGACGGAGAGAGAGACAGAGAGAGAGACGGAGAGAGAGACGGAGAGAGAGACGGCGAGAGAGACTGCGAGAGAGACTGAGAGGGAGACAGCGAGAGAGACTGCGAGAGAGACTGCGAGAGAGACTGCGAGAGATACAGCGAGGGAGACAGCGAGGGAGACAGCGAGGGAGACAGCGAGGGAGACAGCGAGGGAGACAGCGAGAGTACATTGAGAGAGACAGCGAGAGAGACAGCGAGAGAGACAGTGAGAGAGACAGTGAGAGAGACTGCTATGGAGATAGCGAGGGAGAAAGCGAGGGAGACAGCGAGGGAGACAGCGAGGGAGACAGCGAGGGAGACAGCGAGGGAGACAGCGAGGGAGACAGCGAGGGATACAGAGAGAGTGACTGCGAGGGAGACGGCGAGGGAGACGGCGAGGGAGACGGCGAGGGAGACAGAGAGGGAGACAGCGAGGGAGACAGCGAGGGAGACTGCGAGGGAGACTGCGAGGGAGAGAGCGAGGGAGAAAGCGAGAGAGAAAGCGAGAGAGAAAGCGAGGGAGACAGCGAGAGAGAAAGCGAGAGAGAAAGCGAGGGAGACAGCGAGAGAGAAAGCGAGGGAGACAGCGAGGGAGACTGCGAGGGAGACAGCGAGAGACACTTCGAGAGAGACTGCGAGGGAGACAGCGAGGGAGACAGCGAGGGAGACAGCGAGGGAGACAGCGAGGGAGACAGCAATAGAGACTGCGAGAGAGACTGCGAGGGACACAGCGAGAGAGACTGCGAGGGAGACAACGAGAGAGAATGTGAGAGAGATCGCGTGAGACAGCGAGGGAGACAGTGAGGGAGATAGCGAGGGAGACAGCGAGGGAGACTGCGAGGGAGAGAGCGAGAGACACAGCGAGGGAGACAGCAAGAGAGACTGCAAGAGAGACTGCGAGGGAGACACCGTGGGAGGCAGCGAGGGAGACAGCGAGAGAAACTGCGACGAAGACTGCGAGAGAGACTGCGAGAGAGACTGCAAGAGAGACTGCGAGAGAGACTGCGAGAGAGACTGCGAGAGAGACTGCGAGAGAGACTGCGAGGGAGAAAGCGAGGGAGAAAGCGAGAGAGACTGCGAGAGAGACTGCGAGGGAGACTGCGAGGGAGACTGCGAGGGAGACTGCGAGAGAGACTGCGAGAGAGACTGCGAGAGAGACTGCGAGGGAGACTGCGAGAGAGACTGCGAGAGAGACTGCGAGGGAGACTGCGAGGGAGACTGCGAGAGAGACTGCGAGAGAGACTGCGAGAGAGACTGCGAGAGAGACTGCGAGAAAGACTGCAAGGGAGAGAGCGAGGGAGAAAGCGAGAGAGAAAGCGAGGGAGACAGCGAGGGAGACAGCGAGGGAGACAGCGAGGGAGACAGCGAGGGAGACAGCGAGGGAGACAGCAAGGGAGACAGCGAGAGAGACAGCGAGAGAGACAGCGAGAGAGACTGCGAGAGAGACTGCGAGAGAGACTGCGAGAGAGACTGCGAGAGAGACTGCGAGAGAGACTGCGATGGACACAGCGAGAGAGACTGCGAGGGAGACGAGAGAGAATGCGAGAGAGACAGCGAGGGAGACAGCGAGGGAGACTGCGAGGGAGACTGCGAGGGAGACTGCGAGGGAGACTGCGAGGGAGACTGCGAGGGAGAGAGCAAGAGAGACTGCAAGAGAGACTGCGAGGGAGACTGCCAGAGAGTCTGCGAGGGAGACTGCGAGGGAGACAGCGAGGGAGACAGCGAGGGAGAAAGCGAGGAAGACTGCGAGGAAGACTGCGAGGAAGACTGCGAGAGAGACTGCGAGAGAGACTGCGAGAGAGACTGCGAGAGAGACTTCGAGAGAGATAGCGAGGGAGATAGCGAGGGAGATAGCGAGAGAGACTGCAAGAGAGACTGCGAGACTAACTGCGAGGGAGACAGCGAGGGAGACAGCGAGGGAGATGTCGAGGGAGACTGCGAGGGATACAGCGAGGGATACAGCGAGAGAGACTGCGAGAGAGACTGTGAGACTAACTGCGAGGGAGACAGCGAGGGAGATGGCGAGGGAGACAGCGCTGGAGACAGCGAGACAGAATGCGAGAAGGACTGTGAGAGAGACAGCGAGGGAGAAAGCGAGAGCGACTTCGAGAGAGACTGCGAGGGAGACAGCGAGACTGTGAGGGAAACAGCGAGGGAGACTGCGAGGGAGACTGCGAGGGAGACTGCGAGGGAGACTGCGAGGCAGACTGCGAGGGAGACAGCGAGAGAGACAGCGAGAGAGACAGTGAGAGAGACTGCAAAGGAGACTGCGAGAGAGACTGCGAGGGAGACTGCGAGAGAGACTGCGAGAGAGACTGCGAGAGAGACTGCGAGAGAGACTGCGAGAGGGACAGCGAGAGAGACTGCGAGAGAGACTGCGAGAGAGACTACGAGAGAGACTGCGAGAGAGACTACGAGAGAGACTGCGAGAGAGACTGCGAGAGAGACTGCGAGGGAGAAAGCGAGGGAGAAAGCGACAGAGACTGTGTGGGAGACTGCAATGGAGACAGCGAGAGAGACTGTGAGGGAGAATGCGAGGGAGACTGCGAGGGAGACTGCGAGGGAGACTGCGAGGGAGACTGCGAGGGAGACTGCGAGAGAGACTGCGAGAGAGACTGCGAGGGAGACTGCGAGAGAGACTGCGAGGGAGACTGCGAGGGAGACTGCGAGGGAGACTGCGAGAGAGACGGCGAGAGAGACGGAGAGAGAGATGGAGAGAGAGACGGCGAGAGAGACTGCGAGAGAGAGAGTGAGAGAGACTGAGAGGGAGACAGCGAGAGAGACTGCGAGAGAGACTGCGAGAGAGACTGCGAGAGATACAGCGAGGGATAGAGCGAGGGATAGAGCGAGGGAGACAGCGAGGGAGACAGCGAGAGTACATTGAGAGAGACAGCGAGAGAGACAGCGAGAGAGACAGCGAGAGAGACAGCGAGAGAGACAGCGAGAGAGACTGCTATGGAGATAGCGAGAGAGACAGCGGGGGATACAGAGAGAGTGACTGCGAGGGAGACGGCGAGGGAGACAGCGAGGGAGACAGCGAGGGAGACTGCGAGGGAGACAGCGAGGGAGACAGCGAGGGAGACAGCGAGGGAGACAGCGAGGGAGACAGCGAGGGAGACAGCGAGGGAAACTGCGAGAGAGACAGCGAGGGAAACTGCGAGAGAGACAGCGAGGGACACAGCGAGGGACACAGCGAGGGAGACAGCGAGGGAGACTGCGAGGGAGACTGCGAGGGAGACAGCGAGAGAGACTGCGAGAGAGACTGCGAGAGAGAGCGCGTGAGAGACAGCGAGAGAGACTGCGTGGGATACAGCGAGGGAGACAGCGAGGGAGACAGCGAGAGAGAATGCGAGAAGGACTGCGAGAGAGACAGCGAGGGAGAAAGCGAGAGCGACTTCGAGAGAGACTGCGAGGGAGACAGCGATAGAGACTGTGAGGGAAACAGCGAGGGAGACAGCGAGGGGACTGCGAGAGAGACTGCGAGAGAGACTGCGAGAGAGACTGCGAGAGAGACTGCGAGAGAGACTGCGAGGGAGACTGCGAGGGAGACTGCGAGGGAGACTGCGAGGGAGACTGCGAGAGAGACTGCAAGAGAGACTGCGAGAGAGACTGCGAGAGAGACTGCGAGAGAGACTGCAAGGGAGAGAGCGAGGGAGAAAGCGAGAGAGAAAGCGAGGGAGACAGCGAGGGAGACAGCGAGGGAGACAGCGAGGGAGACAGCGAGGGAGACAGCGAGGGAGACAGCAAGGGAGACAGCGAGAGAGACAGCGAGAGAGACTGCGAGAGAGACTGCGAGAGAGACTGCGAGAGAGACTGCGAGAGAGACTGCAAGGGAGAGAGCGAGGGAGAAAGCGAGAGAGAAAGCGAGGGAGACAGCGAGGGAGACAGCGAGGGAGACAGCGAGGGAGACAGCGAGGGAGACAGCGAGGGAGACAGCGAGGGAGACAGCGAGAGAGACTTCGAGAGAGACTTCGAGAGAGACTGCGAGAGAGACTGCGAGAGAGGCAGCGAGGGAGACTGCGAGGGAGAAAGCGAGGGAGACAGCGAGGGAGACAGCGAGGGAGACAGCGAGGGAGACAGCGAGGGAGACAGCGAGGGAGACAGCGACAGAGACAGCAATAGAGACTGCGAGAGAGACTGCGAGGGACACAGCGAGAGAGACTGCGAGGGAGACAACGAGAGAGAATGTGAGAGAGATCGCGTGAGACAGCGAGGGAGACAGCGAGGGAGATAGCGAGGGAGACAGCGAGGGAGACTGCGAGAGAGAGAGCGAGAGACACAGTGAGGGAGACAGCAAGAGAGACTGTGTGGGAGACTGCAATGGAGACAGCGAGAGAGACTGTGAGGGAGACTGCGAGGGAGATTGCGAGGGAGACAGCGTGGGAGGCAGCGAGGGAGACAGCGAGAGAAACTGCGACGAAGACTGCGAGAGAGACTGCGAGAGAGACTGCGAGAGAGACTGCGAGAGAGACTGCGAGGGAGAAAGCGAGGGAGAAAGCGAGAGAGACTGCGAGAGAGACTGCGAGAGAGACTGCGAGAGATACTGCGAGAGAGACTGCGAGGGAGACTGCGAGATAGACTGCGAGGGAGACTGCGAGGGAGACTGCGAGGGAGACTGCGAGAGAGACTGCGAGAGAGACTGCGAGAGAGACTGCGAGAGAGACTGCGAGAAAGACTGCAAGGGAGAGAGCGAGGGAGAAAGCGGGAGAGAAAGCGAGGGAGACAGCGAGGGAGACAGCGAGGGAGACAGCGAGGGAGACAGCGAGGGAGACAGCAAGGGAGACAGCGAGAGAGACAGCGAGAGAGACTGCGAGGGAGACTGCCAGAGAGTCTGCGAGGGAGACTGCGAGGGAGACAGCGAGGGAGACAGCGAGGGAGAATGCGAGGAAGACTGCGAGGAAGACTGCGAGGAAGACTGCGAGAGAGACTGCGAGAGAGACTGCGAGAGAGACTGCGAGAGAGATAGCGAGGGAGATAGCGAGGGAGATAGCGAGAGAGACTGCAAGAGAGACTGCGAGACTAACTGCGAGGGAGACAGCGAGGGAGACAGCGAGGGAGATGGCGAGGGAGACAGCGAGGGATACAGCGAGGGATACAGCGAGGGATACATCGAGAGAGACTGCGAGAGAGACTGTGAGACTAACTGCGAGGGAGACAGCGAGGGAGATGGCGAGGGAGACAGCGCTGGAGACAGCGAGACAGAATGCGAGAAGGACTGCGAGAGAGACAGCGAGGGAGAAAGCGAGAGCGACTTCGAGAGAGACTGCGAGGGAGACAGCGAGACTGTGAGGGAAACAGCGAGGGAGACTGCGAGGGAGACTGTGAGGGAGACTGCGAGGCAGACTGCGAGGGAGACAGCGAGAGAGACAGCGAGAGAGACAGCGAGAGAGACTGCAAAGGAGACTGCGAGAGAGACTGCGAGGGAGACTGCGAGGGAGAAAGCGAGGGAGAAAGCGACAGAGACTGTGTGGGAGACTGCAATGGAGACAGCGAGAGAGACTGCGAGGGAGACTGCGAGGGAGACTGCGAGGGAGACTGCGAGGGAGACTGCGAGAGAGACTGCGAGAGAGACTGCGAGGGAGACTGCGAGAGAGACTGCGAGAAAGACTGCAAGGGAGAGAGCGAGGGAGAAAGCGGGAGAGAAAGCGAGGGAGACAGCGAGGGAGACAGCGAGGGAGACAGCGAGGGAGACAGCGAGGGAGACAGCAAGGGAGACAGCGAGAGAGACAGCGAGAGAGACTGCGAGAGAGACTGCGAGAGAGACTGCTAGAGAGACTGCGAGAGAGACTGCGAGAGAGACTGCGAGAGAGACTGCGATGGACACAGCGAGAGAGACTGCGAGGGAGACGAGAGAGACAGCGAGGGAGACTGCGAGGGAGACTGCGAGGGAGACTGCGAGGGAGACTGCGAGGGAGACAGCAAGAGAGACTGCAAGAGAGACTGCGAGGGAGACTGCGAGGGAGACTGCCAGAGAGTCTGCGAGGGAGACTGCGAGGGAGACAGCGAGGGAGACAGCGAGGGAGAATGCGAGGAAGACTGCGAGGAAGACTGCGAGGAAGACTGCGAGAGAGACTGCGAGAGAGACTGCGAGAGAGACTGCGAGAGAGATAGCGAGGGAGATAGCGAGGGAGATAGCGAGAGAGACTGCAAGAGAGACTGCGAGACTAACTGCGAGGGAGACAGCGAGGGAGACAGCGAGGGAGATGGCGAGGGAGACAGCGAGGGATACAGCGAGGGATACAGCGAGGGATACATCGAGAGAGACTGCGAGAGAGACTGTGAGACTAACTGCGAGGGAGACAGCGAGGGAGATGGCGAGGGAGACAGCGCTGGAGACAGCGAGACAGAATGCGAGAAGGACTGCGAGAGAGACAGCGAGGGAGAAAGCGAGAGCGACTTCGAGAGAGACTGCGAGGGAGACAGCGAGACTGTGAGGGAAACAGCGAGGGAGACTGCGAGGGAGACTGCGAGGGAGACTGCGAGGCAGACTGCGAGGGAGACAGCGAGAGAGACAGCGAGAGAGACAGCGAGAGAGACTGCAAAGGAGACTGCGAGAGAGACTGCGAGGGAGACTGCGAGGGAGAAAGCGAGGGAGAAAGCGACAGAGACTGTGTGGGAGACTGCAATGGAGACAGCGAGAGAGACTGCGAGGGAGACTGCGAGGGAGACTGCGAGGGAGACTGCGAGGGAGACTGCGAGAGAGACTGCGAGAGAGACTGCGAGGGAGACTGCGAGAGAGACTGCGAGGGAGACTGCGAGGGAGACTGCGAGGGAGACTGCGAGAGAGACTGCGAGAGAGACGGCGAGAGAGACGGAGAGAGAGATGGAGAGAGAGACGGCGAGAGAGACTGCGAGAGAGAGAGTGAGAGAGACTGAGAGGGAGACAGCGAGAGAGACTGCGAGAGAGACTGCGAGAGAGACTGCGAGAGAGACTGCGAGAGATACAGCGAGGGATAGAGCGAGGGATAGAGCGAGGGAGACAGCGAGGGAGACAGCGAGAGTACATTGAGAGAGACAGCGAGAGAGACAGCGAGAGAGACAGCGAGAGAGACAGCGAGAGAGACTGCTATGGAGATAGCGAGAGAGACAGCGGGGGATACAGAGAGAGTGACTGCGAGGGAGACGGCGAGGGAGACAGCGAGGGAGACAGCGAGGGAGACAGCGAGGGAGACAGCGAGGGAGACAGCGAGGGAGACAGCGAGGGAGACAGCGAGGGAAACTGCGAGAGAGACAGCGAGGGAAACTGCGAGAGAGACAGCGAGGGACACAGCGAGGGACACAGCGAGGGAGACAGCGAGGGAGACTGCGAGGGAGACTGCGAGGGAGACAGCGAGAGAGACTGCGAGAGAGACTGCGAGAGAGAGCGCGTGAGAGACAGCGAGAGAGACTGCGTGGGATACAGCGATAGAGACTGTGAGGGAGACAGCGAGGGAGACAGCGAGAGAGAATGCGAGAAGGACTGCGAGAGAGACAGCGAGGGAGAAAGCGAGAGCGACTTCGAGAGAGACTGCGAGGGAGACAGCGATAGAGACTGTGAGGGAAAAAGCGAGGGAGACAGCGAGGGGACTGCGAGAGAGACTGCGAGGGAGACTGCGAGAGAGACTGCGAGAGAGACTGCGAGAGAGACTGCGAGAGAGACTGCGAGAGAGACTGCGAGGGAGACTGCGAGGGAGACTGCGAGGGAGACTGCGAGAGAGACTGCGAGAGAGACTGCGAGAGAGACTGCGAGAGAGACTGCGAGAGAGACTGCAAGGGAGAGAGCGAGGGAGAAAGCGAGAGAGAAAGCGAGGGAGACAGCGAGGTAGACAGCGAGGGAGACAGCGAGGGAGACAGCGAGGGAGACAGCAAGGGAGACAGCAAGGGAGACAGCAAGGGAGACAGCGAGAGAGACAGCGAGAGAGACTGCGAGAGAGACTGCGAGAGAGACTGCGAGAGAGACTGCGAGAGAGACTGCGAGAGAGACTGCAAGGGAGAGAGCGAGGGAGAAAGCGAGAGAGAAAGCGAGGGAGACAGCGAGGGAGACAGCGAGGGAGACAGCGAGGGAGACAGCGAGGGAGACAGCGAGGGAGACAGCGAGAGAGACTTCGAGAGAGACTTCGAGAGAGACTGCGAGAGAGACTGCGAGAGAGACTGCGAGAGAGGCAGCGAGGGAGACAGCGAGGGAGAAAGCGAGGGAGACAGCGAGGGAGACAGCGAGGGAGACAGCGAGGGAGACAGCGAGGGAGACAGCGACAGAGACAGCAATAGAGACTGCGAGAGAGACTGCGAGGGACACAGCGAGAGAGACTGCGAGGGAGACAACGAGAGAGAATGTGAGAGAGATCGCGTGAGACAGCGAGGGAGACAGCGAGGGAGATAGCGAGGGAGACAGCGAGGGAGACTGCGAGAGAGAGAGCGAGAGACACAGTGAGGGAGACAGCAAGAGAGACTGCAAGAGAGACTGCGAGGGAGACTGCGAGGGAGACTGCGAGGGAGACAGCGTGGGAGGCAGCGAGGGAGACAGCGAGAGAAACTGCGACGAAGACTGCGAGAGAGACTGCGAGAGAGACTGCGAGAGAGACTGCGAGAGAGACTGCGAGGGAGAAAGCGAGGGAGAAAGCGAGAGAGACTGCGAGAGAGACTGCGAGAGAGACTGCGAGGGAGACTGCAAGGGAGACTGCAAGGGAGACAGCGAGAGAGACAGCGAGAGAGACTGCGAGAGAGACTGCGAGGGAGAAAGCGAGAGAGACTGCGAGAGAGAAAGCGAGAGAGACTGCGAGGGAGACTGCAAGGGAGACAGCGAGAGAGACAGCGAGGGAGATAGCGCGGGGGATAGCGAGGGAGATAGCGAGGGAGATAGCGAGAGAGATAGCGAGAGAGATAGCGAGAGAGATAGCGAGAGAGACTGCAAGAGAGACTGTGAGGGAGAGAGCGAGGGAGAGAGCGAGGGAGAACACGAGGGAGACAGCGATAGAAACTGCGAGGGAGTCAGCGAGAGAGACTGCGAGAGAGACTGTGAGAGAGACCTCGAGGGAGACAGCGAGGGAGACTGTGAGGGAGACAGCGAGGGAGACAGCGAGAGAGACTGCGAGTGAGACTGTGAGGGAGACAGCGAGAGAGACTGCGAGGGAGAAAGCGAGGGAGAAAGCGAGAGAGACTGCTATGGAGATAGCGAGAAAAACAGCGAGGGATACAGCGAGAGACACTGCGAGGGAGACAGCGATTGAGACGGCGAGGGAGACAGCGAGGGAGAAAGCGAGGGAGACAGCGAGGGAGACAGCGAGAGAGACAGCGAGAGAGACAGCGAGAGAGACAGCGAGAGAGACTTCGAGAGAGACTTCGAGAGAGACTTCGAGAGAGACTTCGAGAGAGTCTGCGAGGGAGGCGGCGAGGGAGGCAGCGAGGGAGGCAGCGAGGGAGACAGCGAGGGAGACAGCGAGGGAGACAGCGAGGGAGACAGCGAGGGAGACAGCAAGAGAGACTGTGAGAGAGACTGCGATGGACACAGCGAGAGAGACTGCGAGGGAGATGAGAGAGAATGCGAGAGAGAATGCGAGAGAGATCGCGTGAGACAGCGAGGGAGACAGCGAGGGAGACAGCGAGGGAGACTGCGAGGGAGACTGCGAGGGAGACTGCGAGGGAGACTGCGAGGGAGACAGCAAGAGAGACAGCAAGAAAGACAGCAAGAGAGACAGCAAGAGAGACTGCAAGAGAGACTGCAAGAGAGACTGCAAGAGAGACTGCAAGAGAGACTGCGAGGGAGACAGCGAGGGAGACTGCGAGGAAGACTGCGAGGAAGACTGCGAGGAAGACTGCGAGGAAGACTGCGAGGAAGACTGCGAGAGAGACTGCGAGAGAGACTGCGAGAGAGACTGCGAGGGAGAAAGCGAGAGAGACTGCGAGAGAGACTGCGAGGGAGAAAGCGAGAGAGACTGCGAGGGAGACTGCGAGGGAGACTGCAAGGGAGACTGCAAGGGAGACAGCGAGAGAGACAGCGAGGGAGACAGCGAGGGAGATAGCGAGGGAGATAGCGAGGGAGATAGCGAGGGAGATAGCGAGGGAGATAGCGAGAGAGACTGCGAGAGAGACTGTGAGGGAGACTGTGAGGGAGACAGCGAGGGAGACTGCGAGAGAGACTGCTATGGAGATAGCGAGAGAGACAGCGAGGGATACAGCGAGAGAGACTGCGAGACTAACGGCGAGAGAGACAGCGAGGGAGATGGCGAGGGAGACAGCGCTGGAGACAGCGAGAGAGAATGCGAGAAGGACTGCGAGAGAGACAGCGAGGGAGAAAGCAAGAGCGACTTCGAGAGAGACTGCGAGGGAGACAGCGAGACTGTGAGGGAAACAGCGAGGGAGACAGCGAGAGAGACTGCGAGGGAGACTGCGAGGGAGACTGCGAGGGAGACTGCGAGGGAGACTGCGAGGGAGACTGCGAGAGAGAATGCAAGAGAGACTGCGAGAGGGATATTGAGGGAGACTGCGAGAGGGATATTGAGGGAGACTGCGAGAGGGATATTGAGGGAGACTGCGAGAGAGACTGCGAGAGAGACTGCGAGGGAGACTGCGAGGGAGACTGCGAGGGAGACTGCGAGGGAGACTGCGAGGGAGACTGCAAGAGAGAATGCGAGAGAGACTGCGAGAGGGATATTGAGGGAGACAGCGAGGGAGACAGCGAGGGAGACAGCGAGGGAGACAGCGAGAGAGACAGCGAGGGAGACAGCGAGAGAGACAGCGAGAGAGACAGCGAGGGAGACAGCGAGAGAGACAGCGAGGGAGACAGCGAGGGAGACAGCGAGGGAGACAGCGAGGGAGACAGCGAGAGAGACTGCGAGGGAGACAGCGAGGGAGACAGCGAGGGAGACAGCGAGGGAGACAGCGAGGGAGACAGCGAGGGAGACAGCGAGAGAGACTGCGAGGGAGACTGCGAGAGAGACTGAGGGAGAGAGCGAGGGAGAAAGCGAGAGAGAAAGCGAGGGAGACAGAGAGGGAGACAGCGAGGGAGACAGCGAGGGAGACAGCGAGGTAGACAGCGAGGTAGACAGCGAGAGAGACTTCGAGAGAGACTGCGAGGGAGGCAGCGAGGGAGACAGCGAGGGAGACAGCGAGGGAGACAGCGACAGAGACAGCAATAGAGACTGCGAGAGAGACTGCGAGAGAGACTGCGAGGGAGACTGCGAGAGAGAGAGCGAGAGAGAGAGCGAGAGACACAGCGAGGGAGACAGCAAGAGAGACTGCAAGAGAGACAGCGAGGGAGACAGCGTGGGAGGCAGCGAGGGAGACAGCGAGAGAAACTGCGAGGAAGACTGCGAGAGAGAAAGCGAGAGAGACTGCGAGGGAGAAAGCGAGAGAGACTGCGAGGGAGACTGCAAGGGAGACTGCAAGGGAGACAGCGAGAGAGACAGCGAGGGAGATAGCGAGGGAGATAGCGAGGGAGATAGCGAGGGAGATAGCGAGAGAGATAGCGAGAGAGATAGCGAGGGAGAGAGCGAGCGAGACTGCGAGAGAGACTGCGAGAGAGACTGCGAGGGAGAGAGCGAGCGAGATAGCGAGAGAGAACACGAGGGAGACAGCGAGGGAGACAGCGAGGGAGACAGCGAGGGAGACAGCGAGAGAGACAGCGAGAGAGACTGCGAGTGAGACTGTGAGGGAGACAGCGAGAAAGACTGCGAGGGAGAAAGCGAGAGAAACTGCGAGAGAGACTGCTATGGAGATAGCGAGAGAGACAGCGAGGGATACAGCGAGAGACACTGCGAGGGAGACTGCGATTGAGACTGCGATTGAGACGGCTAGGGAGACGGCGAGAGAGACAGCGAGGGAGACAGCGACGGAGACAGCGTGGGAGACAGCGAGGGAGACAGCGAGAGAGACAGCGAGAGAGACAGCGAGAGAGACAGCGAGAGAGACAGCGAGAGGGATATTGAGGGAGACAGCGAGGGAGACAGCGAGAGAGACAGCGAGAGAGACAGCGAGAGAGACAGCGAGAGAGACAGCGAGGGAGACAGCGAGGGAGACAGCGAGGGAGACAGCGAGGGAGACAGCGAGGGAGACAGCGAGAGAGACTGCGAGGGAGACTGCGAGAGAGACTGCGGGAGAGACTGCGAGAGAGACTGCGAGAGAGACTGCAAGAGAGACTGAGGGAGAGAGCGAGGGAGAAAGCGAGAGAGAAAGCGAGGGAGACAGCGAGGGAGACAGCGAGGGAGACAGCGAGGGAGACAGCGAGGTAGACAGCGAGAGAGACTTCGAGAGATACTGCGAGGGAGGCAGCGAGGGAGACAGCGAGGGAGACAGCGAGGGAGACAGCGAGGGAGAAAGTGAGGGAGACAGCGACAGAGACAGCAATAGAGACTGCGAGAGAGACTGCGAGGGACACAGCGAGAGAGACTGCGAGGGAGACAACGAGAGAGAATGCGAGAGAGATCGCGTGAGACAGCGAGGGAGACTGCGAGAGAGAGAGCGAGAGACACAGCGAGGGAGACAGCAAGAGAGACTGCAAGAGAGACTGCGAGGGAGACTGCGAGGGAGACAGCGTGGGAGACAGCGTGGGAGGCAGCGAGGGAGACAGCGAGAGAAACTGCGAGGAAGACTGCGAGAGAGACAGCGAGGGAGACTGCGAGGAAGACTGCGAGGGAGACAGCGAGGAAGACTGCGAGGAAGACTGCGAGGAAGACTGCGAGGAAGACTGCGAGGAAGACTGCGAGAGAGACTGCGAGAGAGACTGCGAGAGAGACTGCGAGGGAGACAGCGAGGGAGACAGCGAGGGAGACAGCGAGGGAGACAGCGAGGAAGACTGCGAGGAAGACTGCGAGGAAGACTGCGAGAGAGACTGCGAGAGAGACTGCGAGAGAGACTGCGAGAGAGACTGCGAGAGAGACTGCGAGGGAGAAAGCGAGAGAGACTGCGAGAGAGACTGCGAGGGAGAAAGCGAGAGAGACTGCGAGGGAGACTGCGAGGGAGACTGCGAGGGAGACAGCGAGAGAGACAGCGAGAGAGACAGCGAGAGAGACAGCGAGGGAGATAGCGAGGGAGATAGCGAGGGAGATAGCGAGGGAGATAGCGAGGGAGATAGCGAGGGAGATAGCGAGAGAGACTGCGAGAGAGACTGCGAGAGAGACTGCGAGAGAGACTGTGAGGGAGACTGTGAGGGAGACAGCGAGGGAGACTGCTATGGAGATAGCGAGAGAGACAGCGAGGGATACAGCGAGAGAGACTGCGAGACTAACTGCGAGGGAGACGGCGAGGGAGATGGCGAGGGTGACAGCGAGGGAGACGGCGAGAGAGACAGCGAGAGAGACTGCGAGGGAGACTGCGAGGGAGACTGCGAGGGAGACTGCGAGGGAGACAGAGAGAGAGACTGCGAGAGAGACTGCGAGAGAGACTGCGAGAGAGACTGCGAGAGAGACTGCGAGAGAGACTGCGAGGGAGACAGGGAGAGGGACTGCGAGAGAGAAAGCGAGAGAGAAAGCCAGAGAGTGCGAGGGAGACAGCGAGGGAGACAGCGAGAGAGAATGCGAGAGAGACTGAGAGGGAGACAGCGAGGGAGACAGCGAGGGAGACAGCGAGGGAGACAGCGAGGGAGACAGCGAGGGAGACATCGAGAGAGACAACGAGAGAGACATCGAGAGAGACAGCGAAAGAGAATGCGAGAGACACTGCGAGAGAGACTGCGAGAGAGACATCCAGGGTTACTTCGAGGGAGACTTCGAGGGAGACTGCGAGGGAGACAGCGTGAGAGACTGAGAGAGACAGCGAGAGAGACAGTGAGGGAGACAGCGAGGGAGACAGCGAGGGAGACAGCGAGGGAGACTGTGAGGGAGACAGCGAGAGAGTCTGCGAGGGAGAGAGTGAGGGAGAAAGCGAGAGAGACTGCGAGGGAGACAGCGATCGAGACTTCGAGGGAGACAGCGAGAGAGACAGCGAGAGAGACAGCGAGAGAGACTGCGAGAGAGACTGCGAGAGAGACTGCGAGAGAGACTGCGAGAGAGACTGCGAGAGAGACTGCGAGGGAGACAGCGAGGGAGACAGCGAGGGAGACAGCGAGAGAGACTGTGAAGGAGACAGCGAGGGAGACAGCGAGGGATACAGCGAGAGACACTGCGAGAGAGACTGCGAGGGAGACGGCGAGGGAGACGGCGAGGGAGACGTCGAGGGAGACGGCGAGGGAGACGGTGAGAGAGAGAGCGAGAGAGAGAGCGAGAGAGAGAGCGAGAGAGAGCGCGAGGGAGACAGCGAGGGAGACAGCGAGGGAGACAGCGAGGGAGACAGCGAGGCAGACAGCGAGAGAGACAGCGAGAGAGACTTCGAGAGAGACTGCGAGGGAGGCAGCGAGGGAGGCAGCGAGGGAGGCAGCGAGGGAGACAGCGACAGAGACTGCGAGAGAGACTGCGAGAGAGACTGCGAGAGAGACTGCGAGGGACACAGCGAGGGAGACAGCGAGAGAGACTGCGAGAGAGACTGCGAGGGAGACAACGAGAGAGACTGCGAGAGAGATCACGTGAGACAGCGAGGGAGACAGCGAGGGAGATAGCCAGGGAGACTGCGAGAGAGAGAGCGAGAGACACAGCGAGGGAGACAGCGAGAGAGAATGCGAGAGAGACTGCGAGAGAGACTGCGAGGGAGACTGCGAGGGAGACTGCGAGGGAGACTGCGAGGGAGACAGCGAGGGAGATAGCGAGGGAGATAGCGAGGGAGATAGCGAGGGAGATAGCGAGGGAGATAGCGAGAGAGACTGCGAGAGAGACTGCGAGAGAGACTGCGAGAGAGACTGTGAGGGAGACTGTGAGGGAGACAGCGAGGGAGACTGCTATGGAGATAGCGAGAGAGACTGCGAGGGATACAGCGAGAGAGACTGCGAGACTAACTGCGAGGGAGACGGCGAGGGAGATGGCGAGGGTGACAGCGAGGGAGACGGCGAGAGAGACAGCGAGAGAGACTGCGAGGGAGACTGCGAGGGAGACTGCGAGGGAGACTGCGAGGGAGACTGCGAGGGAGACAGAGAGAGAGACTGCGAGAGAGACTGCGAGAGAGACTGCGAGAGAGACTGCGAGAGAGACTGCGAGAGAGACTGCGAGGGAGACAGGGAGAGGGACTGCGAGAGAGAAAGCGAGAGAGAAAGCCAGAGAGTGCGAGGGAGACAGCGAGGGAGACAGCGAGAGAGAATGCGAGAGAGACTGAGAGGGAGACAGCGAGGGAGACAGCGAGGGAGACAGCGAGGGAGACAGCGAGGGAGACAGCGAGGGAGACAGCGAGGGAGACATCGAGAGAGACAACGAGAGAGACATCGAGAGAGACAGCGAAAGAGAATGCGAGAGACACTGCGAGAGAGACTGCGAGAGAGACATCCAGGGTTACTTCGAGGGAGACTTCGAGGGAGACTGCGAGGGAGACAGCGTGAGAGACTGAGAGAGACAGCGAGAGAGACAGTGAGGGAGACAGCGAGGGAGACAGCGAGGGAGATAGCCAGGGAGACTGCGAGAGAGAGAGCGAGAGACACAGCGAGGGAGACAGCGAGAGAGAATGCGAGAGAGACTGCGAGAGAGACTGCGAGAGAGACTGCGAGGGAGACTGCGAGGGAGACTGCGAGGGAGACTGCGAGGGAGACAGCGTGGGAGGCAGCGAGGGAGAGAGCAAGAGAAACCGCGAGGAAGACAGCGAGAGAGACTGCGAGAGAGACTGCGAGAGAGACTGCGAGAGAGACTGCGAGAGAGACTGCGAGAGAGACTGCAAGGGAGACTGCGAGGGAGACTGCGAGGGAGACAGCGTGGGAGGCAGCGAGGGAGACAGCAAGAGAAACCGCGAGGAAGACAGCGAGAGAGACAGCGAGAGAGACTGCGAGAGAGACTGCGAGAGAGACTGCGAGAGAGACTGCGAGAGAGACTGCGAGGGAGACTGCGAGGGAGACTGCGAGGGAGACTGCGAGAGAGACTGCGAGGGAGACTGCGAGGGAGACAGCGAGGGAGACAGCGAAGGCGACTGCGAGAGACAGCGAGGGAGACAGCGAGGGAGAATGCGAGGGAGACAGCGAGGGAAACTGCGAGGGAGACTGCGAGGGAGACTGCGAGGGAGACTGCGAGGGAGACTGCGAGAGACACTGCGAGAGACACTGTGAGAGAGACTGCGAGAGAGACTGCGAGGGAGAATGCGAGGGAGAATGCGAGGGGGACAGCGAGGGGGACAGCGAGGGGGACAGCGAGAGAGACAGCGAGAGAGACAGCGAGGGAGACAGCGAGGGAGACAGCGAGGGAGACAGCGAGGGAGACAGCGAGGGAGACTGAGTGACAGACTGCGAGAGAGACAGCGAAAGCGACAGCGAAAGAGACAGCGAAAGAGACAGCGAAAGAGACAGCGAAAGAGACAGCGAAAGAGACAGCGAGGGATACTGCGAGGGATACTGCGAGGGAGACGGCGAGATAGACGGCGAGAGAGACAGCGAGTGAGACAGCGAGTGAGACGGCGTGGGAGGCGGTGAGAGACTGCGAGACAGATAGCGAGACAGTCTGCGTGAGAGACAGCGAGGGAGACCGCGAGGGAGACAGCGAGGGAGACAGCGAGGGAGACAGCGAGGGAGACAGCGAGGGAGACAGCGAGGGAGACATTGAGGGAGACATCGAGGAAGACAGCGAGAGAGACAGCGAGAGAGACTGCGAGAGAGACTGCGAGAGCGACTGCTAGGGAGACAGCGAGGGAGGCAGCGAGGGAGGCAGCGAGGGAGGCAGCGAGGGAGACAGCGAGGGAGACAGCGAGAGAGACAGCGAGAGAGACAGCGAGAGAGACTTCGAGAGAGACTTCGAGAGAGACTTCGAGAGAGACTTCGAGAGAGACTTCGAGAGAGTCTGCGAGGGAGGCGGCGAGGGAGGCAGCGAGGGAGGCAGCGAGGGAGACAGCGAGGGAGACAGCGAGGGAGACAGCGAGGGAGACAGCGAGGGAGACAGCAAGAGAGACTGTGAGAGAGACTGCGATGGACACAGCGAGAGAGACTGCGAGGGAGATGAGAGAGAATGCGAGAGAGAATGCGAGAGAGATCGCGTGAGACAGCGAGGGAGACAGCGAGGGAGACAGCGAGGGAGACTGCGAGGGAGACTGCGAGGGAGACTGCGAGGGAGACTGCGAGGGAGACAGCAAGAGAGACAGCAAGAAAGACAGCAAGAGAGACAGCAAGAGAGACTGCAAGAGAGACTGCAAGAGAGACTGCAAGAGAGACTGCAAGAGAGACTGCGAGGGAGACAGCGAGGGAGACTGCGAGGAAGACTGCGAGGAAGACTGCGAGGAAGACTGCGAGGAAGACTGCGAGGAAGACTGCGAGAGAGACTGCGAGAGAGACTGCGAGAGAGACTGCGAGGGAGAAAGCGAGAGAGACTGCGAGAGAGACTGCGAGGGAGAAAGCGAGAGAGACTGCGAGGGAGACTGCGAGGGAGACTGCAAGGGAGACTGCAAGGGAGACAGCGAGAGAGACAGCGAGGGAGACAGCGAGGGAGATAGCGAGGGAGATAGCGAGGGAGATAGCGAGGGAGATAGCGAGGGAGATAGCGAGAGAGACTGCGAGAGAGACTGTGAGGGAGACTGTGAGGGAGACAGCGAGGGAGACTGCGAGAGAGACTGCTATGGAGATAGCGAGAGAGACAGCGAGGGATACAGCGAGAGAGACTGCGAGACTAACGGCGAGAGAGACAGCGAGGGAGATGGCGAGGGAGACAGCGCTGGAGACAGCGAGAGAGAATGCGAGAAGGACTGCGAGAGAGACAGCGAGGGAGAAAGCAAGAGCGACTTCGAGAGAGACTGCGAGGGAGACAGCGAGACTGTGAGGGAAACAGCGAGGGAGACAGCGAGAGAGACTGCGAGGGAGACTGCGAGGGAGACTGCGAGGGAGACTGCGAGGGAGACTGCGAGGGAGACTGCGAGAGAGAATGCAAGAGAGACTGCGAGAGGGATATTGAGGGAGACTGCGAGAGGGATATTGAGGGAGACTGCGAGAGGGATATTGAGGGAGACTGCGAGAGAGACTGCGAGAGAGACTGCGAGGGAGACTGCGAGGGAGACTGCGAGGGAGACTGCGAGGGAGACTGCGAGGGAGACTGCAAGAGAGAATGCGAGAGAGACTGCGAGAGGGATATTGAGGGAGACAGCGAGGGAGACAGCGAGGGAGACAGCGAGGGAGACAGCGAGAGAGACAGCGAGGGAGACAGCGAGAGAGACAGCGAGAGAGACAGCGAGGGAGACAGCGAGAGAGACAGCGAGGGAGACAGCGAGGGAGACAGCGAGGGAGACAGCGAGGGAGACAGCGAGAGAGACTGCGAGGGAGACAGCGAGGGAGACAGCGAGGGAGACAGCGAGGGAGACAGCGAGGGAGACAGCGAGAGAGACTGCGAGGGAGACTGCGAGAGTGACTGAGGGAGAGAGCGAGGGAGAAAGCGAGAGAGAAAGCGAGGGAGACAGAGAGGGAGACAGCGAGGGAGACAGCGAGGGAGACAGCGAGGTAGACAGCGAGGTAGACAGCGAGAGAGACTTCGAGAGAGACTGCGAGGGAGGCAGCGAGGGAGACAGCGAGGGAGACAGCGAGGGAGACAGCGACAGAGACAGCAATAGAGACTGCGAGAGAGACTGCGAGAGAGACTGCGAGGGAGACTGCGAGAGAGAGAGCGAGAGAGAGAGCGAGAGACACAGCGAGGGAGACAGCAAGAGAGACTGCAAGAGAGACAGCGAGGGAGACAGCGTGGGAGGCAGCGAGGGAGACAGCGAGAGAAACTGCGAGGAAGACTGCGAGAGAGAAAGCGAGAGAGACTGCGAGGGAGAAAGCGAGAGAGACTGCGAGGGAGACTGCAAGGGAGACTGCAAGGGAGACAGCGAGAGAGACAGCGAGGGAGATAGCGAGGGAGATAGCGAGGGAGATAGCGAGGGAGATAGCGAGAGAGATAGCGAGAGAGATAGCGAGGGAGAGAGCGAGCGAGACTGCGAGAGAGACTGCGAGAGAGACTGCGAGGGAGAGAGCGAGCGAGATAGCGAGAGAGAACACGAGGGAGACAGCGAGGGAGACAGCGAGGGAGACAGCGTGGGAGACAGCGAGAGAGACAGCGAGAGAGACTGCGAGTGAGACTGTGAGGGAGACAGCGAGAAAGACTGCGAGGGAGAAAGCGAGAGAAACTGCGAGAGAGACTGCTATGGAGATAGCGAGAGAGACAGCGAGGGATACAGCGAGAGACACTGCGAGGGAGACTGCGATTGAGACTGCGATTGAGACGGCTAGGGAGACGGCGAGAGAGACAGCGAGGGAGACAGCGACGGAGACAGCGTGGGAGACAGCGAGGGAGACAGCGAGAGAGACAGCGAGAGAGACAGCGAGAGAGACAGCGAGAGAGACAGCGAGAGGGATATTGAGGGAGACAGCGAGGGAGACAGCGAGAGAGACAGCGAGAGAGACAGCGAGAGAGACAGCGAGAGAGACAGCGAGGGAGACAGCGAGGGAGACAGCGAGGGAGACAGCGAGGGAGACAGCGAGGGAGACAGCGAGAGAGACTGCGAGGGAGACTGCGAGAGAGACTGCGGGAGAGACTGCGAGAGAGACTGCGAGAGAGACTGCGAGAGAGACTGAGGGAGAGAGCGAGGGAGAAAGCGAGAGAGAAAGCGAGGGAGACAGCGAGGGAGACAGCGAGGGAGACAGCGAGGGAGACAGCGAGGTAGACAGCGAGAGAGACTTCGAGAGATACTGCGAGGGAGGCAGCGAGGGAGACAGCGAGGGAGACAGCGAGGGAGACAGCGAGGGAGACAGCGAGGGAGAAAGTGAGGGAGACAGCGACAGAGACAGCAATAGAGACTGCGAGAGAGACTGCGAGGGACACAGCGAGAGAGACTGCGAGGGAGACAACGAGAGAGAATGCGAGAGAGATCGCGTGAGACAGCGAGGGAGACTGCGAGAGAGAGAGCGAGAGACACAGCGAGGGAGACAGCAAGAGAGACTGCAAGAGAGACTGCGAGGGAGACTGCGAGGGAGACAGCGTGGGAGACAGCGTGGGAGGCAGCGAGGGAGACAGCGAGAGAAACTGCGAGGAAGACTGCGAGAGAGACAGCGAGGGAGACTGCGAGGAAGACTGCGAGGGAGACAGCGAGGAAGACTGCGAGGAAGACTGCGAGGAAGACTGCGAGGAAGACTGCGAGGAAGACTGCGAGAGAGACTGCGAGAGAGACTGCGAGAGAGACTGCGAGGGAGACAGCGAGGGAGACAGCGAGGGAGACAGCGAGGGAGACAGCGAGGAAGACTGCGAGGAAGACTGCGAGGAAGACTGCGAGAGAGACTGCGAGAGAGACTGCGAGAGAGACTGCGAGAGAGACTGCGAGAGAGACTGCGAGGGAGAAAGCGAGAGAGACTGCGAGAGAGACTGCGAGGGAGAAAGCGAGAGAGACTGCGAGGGAGACTGCGAGGGAGACTGCGAGGGAGACAGCGAGAGAGACAGCGAGAGAGACAGCGAGAGAGACAGCGAGGGAGATAGCGAGGGAGATAGCGAGGGAGATAGCGAGGGAGATAGCGAGGGAGATAGCGAGGGAGATAGCGAGAGAGACTGCGAGAGAGACTGCGAGAGAGACTGCGAGAGAGACTGTGAGGGAGACTGTGAGGGAGACAGAGAGGGAGACTGCTATGGAGATAGCGAGAGAGACAGCGAGGGATACAGCGAGAGAGACTGCGAGACTAACTGCGAGGGAGACGGCGAGGGAGATGGCGAGGGTGACAGCGAGGGAGACGGCGAGAGAGACAGCGAGAGAGACTGCGAGGGAGACTGCGAGGGAGACTGCGAGGGAGACTGCGAGGGAGACTGCGAGGGAGACAGAGAGAGAGACTGCGAGAGAGACTGCGAGAGAGACTGCGAGAGAGACTGCGAGAGAGACTGCGAGAGAGACTGCGAGGGAGACAGGGAGAGGGACTGCGAGAGAGAAAGCGAGAGAGAAAGCCAGAGAGTGCGAGGGAGACAGCGAGGGAGACAGCGAGAGAGAATGCGAGAGAGACTGAGAGGGAGACAGCGAGGGAGACAGCGAGGGAGACAGCGAGGGAGACAGCGAGGGAGACATCGAGAGAGACAACGAGAGAGACATCGAGAGAGACAGCGAAAGAGAATGCGAGAGACACTGCGAGAGAGACTGCGAGAGAGACATCCAGGGTTACTTCGAGGGAGACTTCGAGGGAGACTGCGAGGGAGACAGCGTGAGAGACTGAGAGAGACAGCGAGAGAGACAGTGAGGGAGACAGCGAGGGAGACAGCGAGGGAGACAGCGAGGGAGACTGTGAGGGAGACAGCGAGAGAGTCTGCGAGGGAGAGAGTGAGGGAGAAAGCGAGAGAGACTGCGAGGGAGACAGCGATCGAGACTTCGAGGGAGACAGCGAGAGAGACAGCGAGAGAGACAGCGAGAGAGACTGCGAGAGAGACTGCGAGAGAGACTGCGAGAGAGACTGCGAGAGAGACTGCGAGAGAGACTGCGAGGGAGACAGCGAGGGAGACAGCGAGGGAGACAGCGAGAGAGACTGTGAAGGAGACAGCGAGGGAGACAGCGAGGGATACAGCGAGAGACACTGCGAGAGAGACTGCGAGGGAGACGGCGAGGGAGACGGCGAGGGAGACGTCGAGGGAGACGGCGAGGGAGACGGTGAGAGAGAGAGCGAGAGAGAGAGCGAGAGAGAGAGCGAGAGAGAGCGCGAGGGAGACAGCGAGGGAGACAGCGAGGGAGACAGCGAGGGAGACAGCGAGGCAGACAGCGAGAGAGACAGCGAGAGAGACTTCGAGAGAGACTGCGAGGGAGGCAGCGAGGGAGGCAGCGAGGGAGGCAGCGAGGGAGACAGCGACAGAGACTGCGAGAGAGACTGCGAGAGAGACTGCGAGAGAGACTGCGAGGGACACAGCGAGGGAGACAGCGAGAGAGACTGCGAGAGAGACTGCGAGGGAGACAACGAGAGAGACTGCGAGAGAGATCATGTGAGACAGCGAGGGAGACAGCGAGGGAGATAGCCAGGGAGACTGCGAGAGAGAGAGCGAGAGACACAGCGAGGGAGACAGCGAGAGAGAATGCGAGAGAGACTGCGAGAGAGACTGCGAGAGAGACTGCGAGGGAGACTGCGAGGGAGACTGCGAGGGAGACTGCGAGGGAGACTGCGAGGGAGACAGCGAGGGAGATAGCGAGGGAGATAGCGAGGGAGATAGCGAGGGAGATAGCGAGGGAGATAGCGAGAGAGACTGCGAGAGAGACTGCGAGAGAGACTGCGAGAGAGACTGTGAGGGAGACTGTGAGGGAGACAGCGAGGGAGACTGCTATGGAGATAGCGAGAGAGACAGCGAGGGATACAGCGAGAGAGACTGCGAGACTAACTGCGAGGGAGACGGCGAGGGAGATGGCGAGGGTGACAGCGAGGGAGACGGCGAGAGAGACAGCGAGAGAGACTGCGAGGGAGACTGCGAGGGAGACTGCGAGGGAGACTGCGAGGGAGACTGCGAGGGAGACAGAGAGAGAGACTGCGAGAGAGACTGCGAGAGAGACTGCGAGAGAGACTGCGAGAGAGACTGCGAGAGAGACTGCGAGGGAGACAGGGAGAGGGACTGCGAGAGAGAAAGCGAGAGAGAAAGCCAGAGAGTGCGAGGGAGACAGCGAGGGAGACAGCGAGAGAGAATGCGAGAGAGACTGAGAGGGAGACAGCGAGGGAGACAGCGAGGGAGACAGCGAGGGAGACAGCGAGGGAGACAGCGAGGGAGACAGCGAGGGAGACATCGAGAGAGACAACGAGAGAGACATCGAGAGAGACAGCGAAAGAGAATGCGAGAGACACTGCGAGAGAGACTGCGAGAGAGACATCCAGGGTTACTTCGAGGGAGACTTCGAGGGAGACTGCGAGGGAGACAGCGTGAGAGACTGAGAGAGACAGCGAGAGAGACAGTGAGGGAGACAGCGAGGGAGACAGCGAGGGAGATAGCCAGGGAGACTGCGAGAGAGAGAGCGAGAGACACAGCGAGGGAGACAGCGAGAGAGAATGCGAGAGAGACTGCGAGAGAGACTGCGAGAGAGACTGCGAGGGAGACTGCGAGGGAGACTGCGAGGGAGACTGCGAGGGAGACTGCGAGGGAGACAGCGTGGGAGGCAGCGAGGGAGAGAGCAAGAGAAACCGCGAGGAAGACAGCGAGAGAGACTGCGAGAGAGACTGCGAGAGAGACTGCGAGAGAGACTGCGAGAGAGACTGCGAGAGAGACTGCGAGAGAGACTGCGAGGGAGACTGCGAGGGAGACAGCGTGGGAGGCAGCGAGGGAGACAGCAAGAGAAACCGCGAGGAAGACAGCGAGAGAGACAGCGAGAGAGACTGCGAGAGAGACTGCGAGAGAGACTGCAAGAGAGACTGCGAGAGAGACTGCGAGGGAGACTGCGAGGGAGACTGCGAGGGAGACTGCGAGAGAGACTGCGAGAGAGACTGCGAGGGAGACTGCGAGGGAGACAGCGAGGGAGACAGCGAAGGCGACTGCGAGAGACAGCGAGGGAGACAGCGAGGGAGAATGCGAGGGAGACAGCGAGGGAAACTGCGAGGGAGACTGCGAGGGAGACTGCGAGGGAGACTGCGAGGGAGACTGCGAGAGACACTGCGAGAGACACTGTGAGAGAGACTGCGAGAGAGACTGCGAGGGAGAATGCGAGGGAGAATGCGAGGGGGACAGCGAGGGGGACAGCGAGGGGGACAGCGAGAGAGACAGCGAGAGAGACAGCGAGGGAGACAGCGAGGGAGACAGCGAGGGAGACAGCGAGGGAGACAGCGAGGGAGACTGAGTGACAGACTGCGAGAGAGACAGCGAAAGCGACAGCGAAAGAGACAGCGAAAGAGACAGCGAAAGAGACAGCGAAAGAGACAGCGAAAGAGACAGCGAGGGATACTGCGAGGGATACTGCGAGGGAGACGGCGAGATAGACGGCGAGAGAGACAGCGAGTGAGACAGCGAGTGAGACGGCGTGGGAGGCGGTGAGAGACTGCGAGACAGATAGCGAGACAGTCTGCGTGAGAGACAGCGAGGGAGACCGCGAGG
Source organism: Heterodontus francisci (assembly GCF_036365525.1). Classification (NCBI taxonomy): domain Eukaryota; kingdom Metazoa; phylum Chordata; class Chondrichthyes; order Heterodontiformes; family Heterodontidae; genus Heterodontus; species Heterodontus francisci. The sequence continues at coordinate 929,860 of NC_090403.1, forward strand.
GAGACAGCGAGGGAGACAGCGAGGGAGACAGCGAGGGAGACAGCGAGGGAGACAGCGAGGGAGACATTGAGGGAGACATCGAGGAAGACAGCGAGAGAGACAGCGAGAGAGACTGCGAGAGAGACTGCGAGAGCGACTGCTAGGGAGACAGCGAGGGAGGCAGCGAGGGAGGCAGCGAGGGAGGCAGCGAGGGAGACAGCGAGGGAGACAGCGAGAGAAACTGCGAGGAAGATGGCGAGAGAGACTGCGAGAGAGACGGCGAGGGAGACATTGAGGGAGAGAGCGAGGGACACAGCGAGGGAGAAAGCGAGGGAGACAGCGAGGGAGACAGCGAGGGAGACAGCGAGGGAGACAGCGAGAGAGACTGCGAGAGAGACTGCGAGGGAGACTGCGAGGGAGACTGCGAGGGAGACAGCGAGGGAGACAGCGAGGGAGACTGTGAGAAGGACTGCGAGAAGGACTGTGATAGAGACAGCGAGAGAGACTGCGAGGGACACAGCGAGGGAGACAGCGAGAGAGACTGCGAGGGAGACAACGAGAGAGACTGCGAGAGAGATCACGTGAGACAGTGAGGGAGATAGCGAGGGAGACAGCGAGGGAGACTGCGAGAGAGAGAGCGTGAGACACAGCGAGGGAGACTGCGAGAGAGACTGCGAGAGAGACTGCGAGAGAGACTGCGAGAGAGACTGCGAGAGAGACTGCGAGGGAGACAGGGAGAGGGACTGCGAGAGAGAAAGCGAGAGAGAAAGCCAGAGAGTGCGAGGGAGACAGCGAGGGAGACAGCGAGAGAGAATGCGAGAGAGACTGAGAGGGAGACAGCGAGGGAGACAGCGAGGGAGACAGCGAGGGAGACAGCGAGGGAGACATCGAGAGAGACAACGAGAGAGACATCGAGAGAGACAGCGAAAGAGAATGCGAGAGACACTGCGAGAGAGACTGCGAGAGAGACATCCAGGGTTACTTCGAGGGAGACTTCGAGGGAGACTGCGAGGGAGACAGCGTGAGAGACTGAGAGAGACAGCGAGAGAGACAGTGAGGGAGACAGCGAGGGAGACAGCGAGGGAGACAGCGAGGGAGACTGTGAGGGAGACAGCGAGAGAGTCTGCGAGGGAGAGAGTGAGGGAGAAAGCGAGAGAGACTGCGAGGGAGACAGCGATCGAGACTTCGAGGGAGACAGCGAGAGAGACAGCGAGAGAGACTGCGAGAGAGACTGCGAGAGAGACTGCGAGAGAGACTGCGAGAGAGACTGCGAGAGAGACTGCGAGGGAGACAGCGAGGGAGACAGCGAGAGAGACTGTGAAGGAGACAGCGAGGGAGACAGCGAGGGATACAGCGAGAGACACTGCGAGAGAGACTGCGAGGGAGACGGCGAGGGAGACGGCGAGGGAGACGTCGAGGGAGACGGCGAGGGAGACGGTGAGAGAGAGAGCGAGAGAGAGAGCGAGAGAGAGCGCGAGGGAGACAGCGAGGGAGACAGCGAGGGAGACAGCGAGGGAGACAGCGAGGGAGACAGCGAGAGAGACAGCGAGAGAGACTTCGAGAGAGACTGCGAGGGAGGCAGCGAGGGAGGCAGCGAGGGAGGCAGCGAGGGAGACAGCGACAGAGACTGCGAGAGAGACTGCGAGAGAGACTGCGAGAGAGACTGCGAGGGACACAGCGAGGGAGACAGCGAGAGAGACTGCGAGAGAGACTGCGAGGGAGACAACGAGAGAGACTGCGAGAGAGATCACGTGAGACAGCGAGGGAGACAGCGAGGGAGATAGCCAGGGAGACTGCGAGAGAGAGAGCGAGAGACACAGCGAGGGAGACAGCGAGAGAGAATGCGAGAGAGACTGCGAGAGAGACTGCGAGAGAGACTGCGAGGGAGACTGCGAGGGAGACTGCGAGGGAGACTGCGAGGGAGACTGCGAGGGAGACAGCGTGGGAGGCAGCGAGGGAGACAGCAAGAGAAACCACGAGGAAGACAGCGAGAGAGACTGCGAGAGAGACTGCGAGAGAGACTGCGAGAGAGACTGCGAGAGAGACTGCGAGAGAGACTGCGAGAGAGACTGCAAGGGAGACTGCGAGGGAGACAGCGTGGGAGGCAGCGAGGGAGACAGCAAGAGAAACCGCGAGGAAGACAGCGAGAGAGACAGCGAGAGAGACTGCGAGAGAGACTGCGAGAGAGACTGCGAGAGAGACTGCGAGAGAGACTGCGAGGGAGACTGCGAGGGAGACTGCGAGAGAGACTGCGAGAGAGACTGCGAGGGAGACTGCGAGGGAGACAGCGAGGGAGACAGCGAAGGCGACTGCGAGAGACAGCGAGGGAGACAGCGAGGGAGAATGCGAGGGAGACAGCGAGGGAAACTGCGAGGGAGACTGCGAGGGAGACTGCGAGGGAGACTGCGAGGGAGACTGCGAGGGAGACTGAGTGACAGACTGCGAGAGAGACAGCGAAAGCGACAGCGAAAGAGACAGCGAAAGAGACAGCGAAAGAGACAGCGAAAGAGACAGCGAAAGAGACAGCGAGGGATACTGCGAGGGATACTGCGAGGGAGACGGCGAGATAGACGGCGAGAGAGACAGCGAGTGAGACAGCGAGTGAGACGGCGTGGGAGGCGGTGAGAGACTGCGAGACAGATAGCGAGACAGTCTGCGTGAGAGACAGCGAGGGAGACCGCGAGGGAGACAGCGAGGGAGACAGCGAGGGAGACAGCGAGGGAGACAGCGAGGGAGACATTGAGGGAGACATCGAGGAAGACAGCGAGAGAGACAGCGAGAGAGACTGCGAGAGAGACTGCGAGAGCGACTGCTAGGGAGACAGCGAGGGAGGCAGCGAGGGAGGCAGCGAGGGAGGCAGCGAGGGAGACAGCGAGGGAGACAGCGAGAGAAACTGCGAGGAAGATGGCGAGAGAGACTGCGAGAGAGACGGCGAGGGAGACATTGAGGGAGAGAGCGAGGGACACAGCGAGGGAGAAAGCGAGGGAGACAGCGAGGGAGACAGCGAGGGAGACAGCGAGGGAGACAGCGAGAGAGACTGCGAGAGAGACTGCGAGGGAGACTGCGAGGGAGACTGCGAGGGAGACTGCGAGGGAGACAGCGAGGGAGACAGCGAGGGAGACAGCGAGGGAGACTGTGAGAAGGACTGCGAGAAGGACTGTGATAGAGACAGCGAGAGAGACTGCGAGGGACACAGCGAGGGAGACAGCGAGAGAGACTGCGAGGGAGACAACGAGAGAGACTGCGAGAGAGATCACGTGAGACAGTGAGGGAGATAGCGAGGGAGACAGCGAGGGAGACTGCGAGAGAGAGAGCGTGAGACACAGCGAGGGAGACAGCAAGAGAGACTGCAAGAGAGGCAGCGAGGGAGACAGCGAGAGAGACAGCGAGAGAGACTGCGAGAGAGACTGCGAGAGAGACTGCGAGAGAGACTGCGAGAGAGACTGCGAGAGAGACTGCGAGAGAGACTGCGAGGGATAGAGCGAGGGAGACAGCGAGGGAGACAGCGAGGGAGACAGCGAGGGAGACAGCGAGGGAGACAGCGAGGGAGACAGACTGGGAGACAGCGAGAGTACATTGAGAGAGACAGCGAGAGAGACTGCGAGGGAGACTGCGAGGGAGACTGCGAGGGAGACGGCGAGGGAGACGGCGAGGGAGACGGCGAGGGAGACGGCGAGGGAGACGGCGACGGAGACAGCGACGGAGACAGCGACAGAGACAGCGACAGAGACAGCGACAGAGACAGCGAGAGAGACTGCTATGGAGATAGCGAGAGAGACAGCGGGGGATACAGAGAGAGTGACTGCGAGGGAGACGGCGAGGGAGACGGCGAGGGAGACGACGAGGGAGACGACGACGGAGACGACGAGGGAGACGACGAGGGAGAAGACGAGGGAGACGACGAGGGAAACAGCGAGGGAGACAGCGAGGGAGACAGCGAGGGAGACAGCGAGGGAGACAGCGAGGGAGGACAGCGAGAGAGACTGCGAGAGAGACTGCGAGAGAGACTGCGAGAGAGACTGCGAGAGAGACTGCGAGGGAGACAGCGAGGGAGACTGCGAGGGAGACAGCGAGGGAGACAGCGAGGGAAACTGCGAGAGAGACAGCGAGGGACACAGCGAGGGAGACAGCGAGGGAGACAGCGAGGGAGACAGCGAGGGAGACAGCGAGGGAGACAGCGAGGGAGACAGCGAGAGAGACAGCGAGAGAGACTGTGAGGGAAACAGCGAGGGAGACAGCGAGGGAGACAGCGAGGGAGACTGCGAGGGAGACTGCGAGGGAGACTGCGAGTGATACTGCGAGAGAGACTGCGAGGGAGACTGCGAGAGAGACTGCGAGAGAGACTGCGAGGGAGACTGCGAGGGAGACTGCGAGGGAGACTGCGAGGGAGACTGCGAGGGAGACTGCGAGAGAGACTGCGAGAGAGACTGCGAGAGAGACTGCGAGGGGGATATTGGGGGAGACTGCGAGGGAGACTGCGAGGGAGACTGCGAGAGAGAATGCGAGAGAGACTGCGAGAGAGACTGCGAGAGAGATATTGAGGGAGACTGCGAGGGAGACTGCGAGGGAGACAGCGAGGGAGACAGCGAGGGAGACAGCGAGAGAGACAGCGAGAGAGACAGCGAGGGAGACAGCGAGGGAGACAGCGAGGGAGACAGCGAGGGAGACAGCGAGGGAGACTGCGAGGGAGACTGCGAGAGAGACTGCGAGAGAGACTGCGAGAGAGACTGCGAGAGAGACTGCGAGAGAGACTGCGAGGGAGAGAGCGAGGGAGAAAGCGAGAGAGACTGCGAGAGAGACAGCGATAGAAACAGCGAGGGAGTCAGCGAGAGAGACAGCGAGAGAGACTGCGAGAGAGACTGCGAGAGAGACTGCGAGAGAGACTGTGAGAGAGACCTCGAGGGAGACAGCGAGAGAGACTGTGAGGGAGACAGCGAGGGAGACAGTGAGAGAGACAGCGAGAGAGACTGTGAGGGAGACAGCGAGAGAGACTGTGAGGGAGGAAGCGAGAGAAACTGCGAGAGAGACTGCTATGGAGATAGCGAGAGAGACAGCGAGGGAGACAGCGATTGAGACGGCGAGAGAGAGCGAGGGAGAGAGCGAGGGAGAGAGCGAGGGAGACAGCGAGGGAGACAGCGAGGGAGACAGCGAGGGAGACAGCGAGGGAGACAGCGAGGGTGACAGCGAGGGAGACAGCGAGGGAGACAGCGAGGTAGACAGCGAGAGAGACATCGAGAGAGACTGCGAGGGAGGCAGCGAGGGAGGCAGCGAGGGAGGCAGCGAGGGAGACAGCGAGGGAGACAGCGACAGAGACAGCAATAGAGACTGCGAGAGAGACTGCGAGGGAGACAACGAGAGAGAATGCGAGAGAGATCGTGTGAGACAGCGAGGGAGCCAGCGAGGGAGATAGCGAGGGAGACAGCGAGGGAGACAGCGAGGGAGACTGCGAGAGAGAGAGCGAGAGACACAGCGAGGGAGACAGCAAGAGAGACAGCAAGAGAGACTGCAAGAGAGACTGCAAGAGAGACTGCAAGAGAGACTGCGAGGGAGACTGCGAGGGAGACTGCGAGGGAGACAGCGTGGGAGGCAGCGAGGGAGACAGCGAGGAAGACTGCGAGAGAGACTGCGAGAGAGACTGCGAGAGAGACTGAGAGAGAGACTGCGAGAGAGACTGCGAGAGAGACTGCGAGAGAGACTGCGAGGGAGAAAGCGAGAGAGAAAGCGAGAGAGACTGCGAGAGAGACTGCGAGGGAGAAAGCGAGAGAGACTGCGAGGGAGACTGCAAGGGAGATAGCGAGGGAGATAGCGAGGGAGATAGCGAGAGAGACTGCGAGGGAGACGGCGAGGGAGAAAGCGAGAGAGTCTGCGAGGGAGACAGCGATAGAAACTGCGAGGGAGTCAGCGAGAGAGACAGCGAGAGAGACTGCGAGAGAGACTGCGAGAGAGACTGTGAGAGAGACCTCGAGGGAGACAGCGAGGAAGACAGCGAGGAAGACAGCGAGGAAGACAGCGAGGAAGACAGCGAGGAAGACAGCGAGGGAGACAGCGAGGGAGACAGCGAGAGAGACTGCGAGGGAGATAGCGAGAGAGACAGCGAGAGAGACTGCGAGTGAGACTGTGAGGCAGACAGCGAGAGAGACTGCGAGGGAGAAAGCGAGAGAAACTGCGAGAGAGACTGCTATGGAGATAGCGAGAGAGACAGCGAGGGATACAGCGCGAGACACTGCGAGAGAGAATGCGAGGGAGACAGCGATTGAGATGGCGAGGGAGACGGCGAGAGGGAGAGCGAGAGAGAGAGCGAGGGAGACAGCGAGGGAGACAGCGAGGGAGACAGCGAGGGAGACAGCGAGGTAGACAGCGAGAGAGACTTCGAGAGAGACTGCGAGGGAGGCAGCGAGGGAGACATAGAACATAGAACATACAGCACAGAACAGGCCCTTCGGCCCACAATGTTGTGCCGATCCTTTGTCCTCTGTCAAGGACAATTTAATCTATACCCCATCATTCTCCTTTATCCATATACCTATCCAAAAGCCTTTTGAAAGTCCCTAAAGTTTCTGACTCAACAACTTCCCTGGGCAAGGCATTCCATGCCTCGACCACTCTCTGGGTAAAGAACCTTCCCCTGACATCCCCCTTATATCTCCCACCCTTCACCTTAAATTTATGACCCCTTGTAACGCTTTGCTCCACCCGGGGAAAAAGTTTCTGACTGTCTACCCTATCTATTCCCCTGATCATCTTATAAACCTCTATCATGTCACCCCTCATCCTTCTCCTTTCTAATGAGAAGAGGCCTAGAATGTTCAGCCTTTCCTCGTAAGACTTATTCTCCATTCCAGGCAACATCCTGGTAAATCTCCTCTGCACCCTCTCCAAGGCTTCCACATCCTTCCTAAAATGAGGCGACCAGAACTGCACACAGTACTCCAAATGAGGCCTTACCAAGGTCCTGTACAGCTGCATCATCACCTCACGGCTCTTAAATTCAATCCCTCTGCTAATGAACGCTAACACCCCATATGCCTTCTTCACAGCCCTATCCACTTGAGTTGCAACTTTCAATGATCTATGCACATAGACCCCAAGGTCTCTCTGCTCCTCCACATGCCCAAGAACCCTACCGTTAACCCAGTATTTTGCATTCATGTTTGTCCTTCCAAAATGGACGACCTCACACTTTTCAGGGTTAAACTCCATCTGCCACTTTTCAGCCCAGCACTGCAACCTATCCAAGTCCCTTTGCAGACGACAATAGCCCTCCTCGGTATCCACAACTCCACCAACCTTTGTATCATCTGCAAATTTACTGACCCACCCTTCGACTTCCTCATCCAAGTCGTTAATAAAAATCACAAACAGGAGAGGACCCAGAACTGATCCCTGCGGCACGCCACTGGTAACTGGACTCCAGGCTGAGTATTTACCATCTAAGACCACTCTCTGCCTTCTATCAGTTAGCCAATTCTTAATCCAACTGGCCACATTCCCCACTATCCCATGCCTCCTGACTTTCTCCATAAGTCTACCATGGGGGACCTTATCAAATGCCTTACTAAAATCCATGTACACCACATCCACTGGTTTACCCTCATCCACTTGCTTGGTCACCTGCTCAAAGAATTCAATCAGGCTTGTGAGGCAAGACCTACCCCTCACAAAACCGTGCTGACTGTCCCGAATCAAGCAGTGTCTTTCCAGATGCTCAGAAATCCTATCCCTCAGCACCTTTTCCATCAACTTGCCTACCACCGAAGTAAGACTAACTGGCCTGTAATTCCCAGGGTTGTTCCTATTCCCTTTCTTGAACAGGGGCACAACATTTGCCACCCTCCAATCACCTGGTACCACCCCCGTCAGCAGAGAAGATGAAAAGATCATTGCCAGCGGCTCTGCAATTTCATCCCTTGCTTCCCATAACATCCTTGGATATACCCCGTCAGGCCCGGGGGACTTGTCTATCTTCAAGTTATTCAAAAACCCCAACACATCTTCCCTCCTAACGAGCACTTCCTCGAGCTTACCAGTCTGCTTCCCACCGTCCTCTTCAGTAATACACCCCTTCTCATTCGTAAATACCGAAGAGAAGTACTCATTCAAAACCTCACTTATCTCTTCCGGCTCAACACACAGTCTCCCGCTATTGTCCTTGACCGGACCTACGGTCCCCCTAGTCATCCTCATATTTCTGACAGCGAGAGAGACAGCGACAGAGACAGCGACAGAGACAGCGACAGAGACAGAGACTGTGAGAGAGACTGCAAGGGACACAGCGAGAGAAACTGCGAGGGTGACAACGAGAGAGAATGCGAGAGAGATCGAGGGAGACAGCGAGGGAGACAGCGAGGGAGACAGCGAGGGAGACAGCGAGGGAGACAGCGAGGGAGACGGCGTGGGAGGCAGTGAGAGACTGCGAGACAGATAGCGAGACAGTCTGCGAGAGAGACCGCGAGGGAGACCGCGAGGGAGACAGCGAGGGAGACAGCGAGGGAGACAGCGAGGGAGACAGCGAGAGAGACTGCGAGAGCGACTGCTGGGGAGACAGCGAGGGAGGCAGCGAGGGAGGCAGCGAGGGAGACAGCGAGGGAGACAGCGAGAGAAACTGCGAGGGAGACGGCGAGGGAGACGGCGAGGGAGACAGCGACGGAGACAGCGACAGAGACAGCGACAGAGACAGCGACAGAGACAGCGACAGAGACAGCGACAGAGACAGCGAGGGAGACAGTGAGAGAGACTGCAATGGAGATAGCGAGAGAGACAGCGGGGGATACAGAGAGAGTGACTGCGAGGGAGACGGCGAGGGAGACGACGAGGGAGACGACGAGGGAGACGGCGAGGGAGACAGCGAGGGAGACAGCGAGGGAGACAGCGAGGGAGACAGCGAGGGAGACAGCGAGAGAGACTGCGAGAGAGACTGCGAGAGAGACTGCGAGAGAGACTGCGAGGGAGACAGCGAGGGAGACAGCGAGGGAGACAGCGAGGGAGACAGCGAGGGAAACTGCGAGAGAGACAGCGAGGGACACAGCGAGGGACACAGCGAGGGAGACAGCGAGGGAGACAGCGAGGGAGACAGCGAGAGAGACTGTGAGGGAGACAGCGAGAGAGACTGCGAGAGAGACTGCGAGAGAGACTGCGAGGGAGACTGCGAGGGAGACTGCGAGGGAGACTGCGAGGGAGACTGCGAGGGAGACTGCGAGAGAGAATGCGAGAGAGACTGCGAGAGAGACTGCGAGAGGGATATTGAGGGAGACTGCGAGGGAGACAGCGAGGGAGACAGCGAGGGAGACAGCGAGGGAGACAGCGAGGGAGACAGCGAGGGAAACTGCGAGAGAGACAGCGAGGGACACAGCGAGGGACACAGCGAGGGAGACAGCGAGGGAGACAGCGAGGGAGACAGCGAGGGAGACAGCGAGAGAGACTGTGAGGGAGACAGCGAGGGAGACTGCGAGGGAGACTGCGAGAGAGACTGCGAGAGAGACTGCGAGGGAGACTGCGAGGGAGACTGCGAGGGAGACTGCGAGGGAGACTGCGAGGGAGACTGCGAGAGAGACTGCGAGAGAGACTGCGAGAGGGATATTGAGGGAGACTGCGAGGGAGACTGCGAGGGAGACAGCGAAGGAGACAGCGAGAGAGACAGCGAGGGAGACAGCGAGGGAGACAGCGAGGGAGACAGCGAGGGAGACTGCGAGGGAGACTGCGAGGGAGACTGCGAGGGAGACTGCGAGGGAGACTGCGAGAGAGACTGCGAGAGAGACTGCGAGAGAGACTGCGAGAGAGACTGCGAGGGAGACTGCGAGGGAGAGAGCGAGGGAGAAAGCGAGAGAGAAAGCGAGAGAGAAAGCGAGAGAGACTGCGAGAGAGACAGCGATAGAAACAGCGATAGAAACAGCGAGGGAGTCAGCGAGAGAGACAGCGAGAGAGACAGCGAGAGAGACTGCGAGAGAGACTGCGAGAGAGACTGCGAGAGAGACTGTGAGAGAGACCTCGAGGGAGACAGCGAGAGAGACTGTGAGGGAGACAGCGAGGGAGACAGTGAGAGAGACAGCGAGAGAGACTGTGAGGCAGACAGCGAGAGAGACTGCGAGGGAGGAAGCGAGAGAAACTGCGAGAGAGACTGCTATGGAGATAGCGAGAGAGACAGCGAGGGAGACAGCGATTGAGACGGCGAGAGAGAGAGCGAGGGAGAGAGCGAGGGAGAGAGCGAGGGAGAGAGCGAGGGAGAGAGCGAGGGAGACAGCGAGGGAGACAGCGAGGGAGACAGCGAGGGAGACAGCGAGGGAGACAGCGAGAGAGACATCGAGAGAGACTGCGAGGGAGGCAGCGAGGGAGGCAGCGAGGGAGACAGCGAGGGAGACAGCGAGGGAGACATCGAGAGAGACTGCGAGGGAGGCAGCGAGGGAGGCAGCGAGGGAGACAGCGAGGGAGACAGCGAGGGAGACAGCGACAGAGACAGCAATAGAGACTGCGAGAGAGACTGCGAGGGAGACAACGAGAGAGAATGCGAAAGAGATCGTGTGAGACAGCGAGGGAGCCAGCGAGGGAGATAGCGAGGGAGACAGCGAGGGAGACTGCGAGAGAGAGAGCGAGAGACACAGCGAGGGAGAAAGCAAGAGAGACAGCAAGAGAGACTGCAAGAGAGACTGCAAGAGAGACTGCAAGAGAGACTGCAAGAGAGACTGCGAGGGAGACTGCGAGGGAGACAGCGTGGGAGGCAGCGAGGGAGACAGCGAGGAAGACTGCGAGAGAGACTGCGAGAGAGACTGCGAGAGAGACTGCGAGAGAGACTGCGAGAGAGACTGAGAGAGAGACTGCGAGAGAGACTGCGAGGGAGAAAGCGAGAGAGAAAGCGAGAGAGACTGCGAGGGAGAAAGCGAGAGAGACTGCGAGGGAGACTGCAAGGGAGATAGCGAGGGAGATAGCGAGGGAGATAGCGAGGGAGACGGCGAGGGAGACAGCGACGGAGACAGCGACAGAGACAGCGACAGAGACAGCGACAGAGACAGCGACAGAGACAGCGACAGAGACAGCGAGGGAGACAGTGAGAGAGACTGCAATGGAGATAGCGAGAGAGACAGCGGGGGATACAGAGAGAGTGACTGCGAGGGAGACGGCGAGGGAGACGGCGAGGGAGACGACGAGGGAGACGACGAGGGAGACGGCGAGGGAGACAGCGAGGGAGACAGCGAGGGAGACAGCGAGGGAGACAGCGAGAGAGACTGCGAGAGAGACTGCGAGAGAGACTGCGAGAGAGACTGCGAGGGAGACAGCGAGGGAGACAGCGAGGGAGACAGCGAGGGAGACAGCGAGGGAGACAGCGAGGGAAACTGCGAGAGAGACAGCGAGGGACACAGCGAGGGACACAACGAGGGAGACAGCGAGGGAGACAGCGAGGGAGACAGCGAGGGAGACAGCGAGAGAGACTGTGAGGGAGACAGCGAGAGAGACTGCGAGGGAGACTGCGAGAGAGACTGCGAGAGAGACTGCGAGAGAGACTGCGAGGGAGACTGCGAGGGAGACTGCGAGGGAGACTGCGAGGGAGACTGCGAGGGAGACTGCGAGAGAGAATGCGAGAGAGACTGCGAGAGAGACTGCGAGAGGGATATTGAGGGAGACTGCGAGGGAGACTGCGAGGGAGACTGCGAGGGAGACAGCGAGGGAGACAGCGAGGGAGACAGCGAGGGAGACAGCGAGGGAGACAGCGAGGGAAACTGCGAGAGAGACAGCGAGGGACACAGCGAGGGACACAGCGAGGGAGACAGTGAGGGAGACAGCGAGGGAGACAGCGAGGGAGACAGCGAGAGAGACTGTGAGGGAGACAGCGAGGGAGACTGCGAGGGAGACTGCGAGAGAGACTGCGAGGGAGACTGCGAGGGAGACTGCGAGGGAGACTGCGAGGGAGACTGCGAGGGAGACTGCGAGAGAGACTGCGAGAGAGACTGCGAGAGGGATATTGAGGGAGACTGCGAGGGAGACTGCGAGGGAGACAGCGAAGGAGACAGCGAGAGAGACAGCGAGGGAGACAGCGAGGGAGACAGCGAGGGAGACAGCGAGGGAGACTGCGAGGGAGACTGCGAGGGAGACAGCGAGGGAGACTGCGAGAGAGACTGCGAGAGAGACTGCGAGAGAGACTGCGAGAGAGACTGCGAGAGAGACTGCGAGAGAGACTGCGAGGGAGAGAGCGAGGGAGAAAGCGAGAGAGAAAGCGAGAGAGAAAGCGAGAGAGACTGCGAGAGAGACAGCGATAGAAACAGCGATAGAAACAGCGAGGGAGTCAGCGAGAGAGACAGCGAGAGAGACAGCGAGAGAGACTGCGAGAGAGACTGCGAGAGAGACTGCGAGAGAGACTGTGAGAGAGACCTCGAGGGAGACAGCGAGAGAGACTGTGAGGGAGACAGCGAGGGAGACAGTGAGAGAGACAGCGAGAGAGACTGTGAGGCAGACAGCGAGAGAGACTGCGAGGGAGGAAGCGAGAGAAACTGCGAGAGAGACTGCTATGGAGATAGCGAGAGAGACAGCGAGGGAGACAGCGATTGAGACGGCGAGAGAGAGAGCGAGGGAGAGAGCGAGGGAGAGAGCGAGGGAGAGAGCGAGGGAGAGAGCGAGGGAGACATCGAGGGAGACAGCGAGGAAGACAGCGAGGGAGACAGCGAGGGAGACAGCGAGGGAGACAGCGAGGGAGACAGCGAGGGAGACAGCGAGGGAGACAGCGAGAGAGACATCGAGAGAGACTGCGAGGGAGGCAGCGAGGGAGGCAGCGAGGGAGACAGCGAGGGAGACAGCGAGGGAGACATCGAGAGAGACTGCGAGGGAGGCAGCGAGGGAGGCAGCGAGGGAGACAGCGAGGGAGACAGCGAGGGAGACAGCGACAGAGACAGCAATAGAGACTGCGAGAGAGACTGCGAGGGAGACAACGAGAGAGAATGCGAAAGAGATCGTGTGAGACAGCGAGGGAGCCAGCGAGGGAGATAGCGAGGGAGACAGCGAGGGAGACTGCGAGAGAGAGAGCGAGAGACACAGCGAGGGAGACAGCAAGAGAGACAGCAAGAGAGACTGCAAGAGAGACTGCAAGAGAGTCTGCAAGAGAGACTGCAAGAGAGACTTCGAGGGAGACTGCGAGGGAGACAGCGTGGGAGGCAGCGAGGGAGACAGCGAGGAAGACTGCGAGAGAGACTGCGAGAGAGACTGCGAGAGAGACTGCGAGAGAGACTGCGAGAGAGACTGAGAGAGAGACTGCGAGAGAGACTGCGAGGGAGAAAGCGAGAGAGAAAGCGAGAGAGACTGCGAGGGAGAAAGCGAGAGAGACTGCGAGGGAGACTGCAAGGGAGATAGCGAGGGAGATAGCGAGGGAGATAGCGAGAGAGACTGCGAGAGAGACTGCGAGGGAGACGGCGAGGGAGACGGCGAGGGAGAAAGCGAGAGAGTCTGCGAGGGAGACAGCGATAGAAACTGCGAGGGAGTCAGCGAGAGAGACAGCGAGAGAGACTGCGAGAGAGACTGTGAGAGAGACCTCGAGGGAGACAGCAAGGAAGACAGCGAGGAAGACAGCGAGGAAGACAGCGAGGAAGACAGCGAGGAAGACAGCGAGGAAGACAGCGAGGAAGACAGCGAGAGAGACTGCGAGGGAGACAGTGAGGGAGATAGCGAGAGAGACAGCGAGAGAGACTGCGAGTGAGACTGTGAGGGAGACAGCGAGAGAGACTGCGAGGGAGAAAGCGAGAGAAACTGCGAGAGAGACTGCTATGGAGATAGCGAGAGAGACAGCGAGGGATACAGCGCGAGACACTGCGAGAGAGAATGCGAGGGAGACAGCGATTGAGACGGCGAGGGAGACGGCGAGAGGGAGAGCGAGAGAGAGAGCGAGAGAGAGAGCGAGGGAGACAGCGAGGGAGACAGCGAGGGAGACAGCGAGGGAGACAGCGAGGGAGACAGCGAGGTAGACAGCGAGAGAGACTTCGAGAGAGACTGCGAGGGAGGCAGCGAGGGAGACAGCGAGAGAGACAGCGACAGAGACAGCGACAGAGACAGCGACAGAGACAGAGACTGTGAGAGAGACTGCAAGGGACACAGCGAGAGAAACTGCGAGGGAGACAACGAGAGAGAATGCGAGAGAGATCGCGTGAGACAGCGAGGGAGACAGCGAGGGAGACAGCGAGGGAGACAGCGAGGGAGACAGCGAGGGAGACAGCGAGGGAGACGGCGTGGGAGGCAGTGAGAGACTGCGAGACAGATAGCGAGACAGTCTGCGAGAGAGACCGCGAGGGAGACCGCGAGGGAGACAGCGAGGGAGACAGCGAGGGAGACAGCGAGGGAGACAGCGAGGGAGACAGAGAGAGAGACAGCGAGAGAGACTGCGAGAGCGACTGCTGGGGAGACAGCGAGGGAGGCAGCGAGGGAGGCAGCGAGGGAGGCAGCGAGGGAGGCAGCGAGGGAGACAGCGAGGGAGACAGCGAGGGAGACAGCGAGGGAGACAGCGAGGGAGACAGCGAGAGAAACTGCGAGGAAGACGGCGAGAGAGACTGCGAGAGAGACGGCGAGGGAGACAGCGAGAGAGACAGCGAGGGAGACAGCGATTGAGACGGCGAGAGAGAGAGCGAGGGAGAGAGCGAGGGAGAGAGCGAGGGAGAGAGCGAGGGAGAGAGCGAGGGAGACAGCGAGGGAGACAGCGAGGAAGACAGCGAGGGAGACAGCGAGGGAGACAGCGAGGGAGACAGCGAGGGAGACAGCGAGGGAGACAGCGAGGGAGACAGCGAGAGAGACATCGAGAGAGACTGCGAGGGAGGCAGCGAGGGAGGCAGCGAGGGAGACAGCGAGGGAGACAGCGAGGGAGACATCGAGAGAGACTGCGAGGGAGGCAGCGAGGGAGGCAGCGAGGGAGACAGCGAGGGAGACAGCGAGGGAGACAGCGACAGAGACAGCAATAGAGACTGCGAGAGAGACTGCGAGGGAGACAACGAGAGAGAATGCGAAAGAGATCGTGTGAGACAGCGAGGGAGCCAGCGAGGGAGATAGCGAGGGAGACAGCGAGGGAGACTGCGAGAGAGAGAGCGAGAGACACAGCGAGGGAGACAGCAAGAGAGACAGCAAGAGAGACTGCAAGAGAGACTGCAAGAGAGACTGCAAGAGAGACTGCAAGAGAGACTTCGAGGGAGACTGCGAGGGAGACAGCGTGGGAGGCAGCGAGGGAGACAGCGAGGAAGACTGCGAGAGAGACTGCGAGAGAGACTGCGAGAGAGACTGCGAGAGAGACTGCGAGAGAGACTGAGAGAGAGACTGCGAGAGAGACTGCGAGGGAGAAAGCGAGAGAGAAAGCGAGAGAGACTGCGAGGGAGAAAGCGAGAGAGACTGCGAGGGAGACTGCAAGGGAGATAGCGAGGGAGATAGCGAGGGAGATAGCGAGAGAGACTGCGAGAGAGACTGCGAGGGAGACGGCGAGGGAGACGGCGAGGGAGAAAGCGAGAGAGTCTGCGAGGGAGACAGCGATAGAAACTGCGAGGGAGTCAGCGAGAGAGACAGCGAGAGAGACTGCGAGAGAGACTGTGAGAGAGACCTCGAGGGAGACAGCAAGGAAGACAGCGAGGAAGACAGCGAGGAAGACAGCGAGGAAGACAGCGAGGAAGACAGCGAGGAAGACAGCGAGGAAGACAGCGAGAGAGACTGCGAGGGAGACAGTGAGGGAGATAGCGAGAGAGACAGCGAGAGAGACTGCGAGTGAGACTGTGAGGGAGACAGCGAGAGAGACTGCGAGGGAGAAAGCGAGAGAAACTGCGAGAGAGACTGCTATGGAGATAGCGAGAGAGACAGCGAGGGATACAGCGCGAGACACTGCGAGAGAGAATGCGAGGGAGACAGCGATTGAGACGGCGAGGGAGACGGCGAGAGGGAGAGCGAGAGAGAGAGCGAGAGAGAGAGCGAGGGAGACAGCGAGGGAGACAGCGAGGGAGACAGCGAGGGAGACAGCGAGGGAGACAGCGAGGTAGACAGCGAGAGAGACTTCGAGAGAGACTGCGAGGGAGGCAGCGAGGGAGACAGCGAGAGAGACAGCGACAGAGACAGCGACAGAGACAGCGACAGAGACAGAGACTGTGAGAGAGACTGCAAGGGACACAGCGAGAGAAACTGCGAGGGAGACAACGAGAGAGAATGCGAGAGAGATCGCGTGAGACAGCGAGGGAGACAGCGAGGGAGACAGCGAGGGAGACAGCGAGGGAGACAGCGAGGGAGACAGCGAGGGAGACGGCGTGGGAGGCAGTGAGAGACTGCGAGACAGATAGCGAGACAGTCTGCGAGAGAGACCGCGAGGGAGACCGCGAGGGAGACAGCGAGGGAGACAGCGAGGGAGACAGCGAGGGAGACAGAGAGAGAGACAGCGAGAGAGACTGCGAGAGCGACTGCTGGGGAGACAGCGAGGGAGGCAGCGAGGGAGGCAGCGAGGGAGGCAGCGAGGGAGGCAGCGAGGGAGACAGCGAGGGAGACAGCGAGGGAGACAGCGAGGGAGACAGCGAGGGAGACAGCGAGAGAAACTGCGAGGAAGACGGCGAGAGAGACTGCGAGAGAGACGGCGAGGGAGACAGCGAGGGAGACTGCGAGGGAGAGAGAGAGGGACACAGCGAGGGAGACAGCGAGGGAGACAGCGAGGGAGACAGCGAGGGAGACAGCGAGGGAGACAGCGAGGGAGACAGCGAGAGAGACTGCGAGAGAGACTGCGAGAGAGACTGCGAGGGAGACTGCGAGGGAGACTGCGAGGGAGACAGCGTGGGAGACAGCGTGGGAGACAGCGTGGGAGACAGCGAGGGAGACAGCGAGGGAGACAGCGAGGGAGACAGCGAGGGAGACTGTGAGAAGGACGGCGAGAAGGACTGTGATAGAGACAGTGAGAGAGACTGCGAGGGACACAGCGAGAGAGACTGCGAGGGAGACAACGAGAGAGACTGCGAGAGAGATCACGTGAGACAGCGAGGGAGACAGTGAGGGAGATAGCGAGGGAGACAGCGAGGGAGACTGCGAGAGAGAGAGCGAGAGACACAGCGACGGAGACAGCAAGAGAGACTGCAAGAGAGACTGCGAGGGAGACAGCGTGGGAGGCAGCGAGGGAGACAGCGAGAGAAACCGCGAGGAAGACAGCGAGAGAGACTGCGAGAGAGACTGCGAGAGAGACTGCGAGAGAGACTGCGAGAGAGACTGCGAGGGATACAGCGAGGGAGACAGCGAGGGAGACAGCGAGAGAGACAGCGAGAGAGACAGCGAGAGAGACAGCGAGAGAGACAGCGAGAGAGACTGCGAGGGAGACGGCGAGGGAGACGGCGAGGGAGACGACGAGGGAGACGACGAGGGAGACAGCAAGGGAGACAGCGACAGAGACAGCGACAGAGACAGCGACAGAGACAGCGACAGAGACAGAGACAGCGAGGGAGACAGCAAGGGAGACAGTGAGAGAGACTGCTATGGAGATAGCGCGAGAGATAGCGGGGGATACAGAGTGACTGCGAGGGAGACGGCGAGGGAGACGGCGAGGGAGACAGCGAGGGAGACAGCGAGGGAGACAGCGAGGGAGACATCGAGAGAGACTGCGAGAGAGACTGCGAGAGAGACTGCGAGGGAGACTGCGAGGGAGATAGCGAGGGAGACAGCGAGGGAGACAGCGAGGGAGACAGTGAGGGAAACTGCGAGAGAGACAGCGAGGGACACAGCGAGGGACACAGCGAGGGAGACAGCGAGGGAGACAGCGAGAGAGACAGCGAGAGAGACTGCGAGGGAGACTGCGAGGGAGACAGCGAGAGAGACAGCGAGAGAGACTGCGAGAGAGAGCGCGTGAGAGACAGCGAGAGAGACTGCGTGGGAGACAGTGACGGAGACAGCTCGGGAGACAGCGAGGGAGACAGCGAGGGAGACAGCGCTGGAGACAGCGAGAGAGAAAGCGAGAAGGACTGCGAGAGAGACAGCGAGGGAGAAAGCGAGAGTGACTTCGAGAGAGACTGCGAGGGAGACAGCGAGAGAGACTGTGAGGGAAACAGCGAGGGAGACAGCGAGAGAGACTGCGAGGGAGACTGCGAGTGAGACTGCGAGAGAGACTGCGAGAGAGACTGCGAGAGAGACTGCGAGAGAGACTGCGAGAGAGACTGCGAGGCAGACTGCGAGACAGACTGCGAGACAGACTGCGAGACAGACTGCGAGGGAGACTGCGAGAGAGACTGCGAGAGAGACTGCGAGAGAGACTGCGAGAGAGACTGCGAGGGAGACTGCGAGGGAGACTGCGAGGGAGACTGCGAGAGAGAATGCGAGAGAGAATGCGAGAGAGACTGCGAGAGGGATATTGAGGGAGACTGTGAGGGAGACAGCGAGGGAGACAGCGAGGGAGACAGCGAAAGAGACAGCGAGAGAGACAGCGAGAGAGACAGCGAGAGAGACAGCGAAGGAGACAGCGAGGGAGACAGCGAGGGAGACTGCGAGGGAGACTGAGAGAGAGACTGCGAGAGAGACTGCGAGAGAGACTGCGAGAGAGACTGCGAGAGAGACATCGAGAGAGACTGCGAGGGAGAGAGCGAGGGAGAAAGCGAGGGAGAAAGCGAGAGAGAAAGCGAGAGAGACTGCGAGGGAGACAGCGATAGAGACAGCGAGGGAGTCAGTGAGAGAGACAGCGAGAGAGACAGCGAGAGAGACTGCGAGAGAGACTGCGAGAGAGACTGTGAGAGAGACCTCGAGGGAGACAGCGAGGGAGACAGCGAGAGAGACTGTGAGGGAGACAGCGAGGGAGACAGTGAGAGAGACAGCGAGAGAGACTGTGAGGGAGACAGCGAGAGAGACTGCGAGGGAGGAAGCGAGAGAAACTGCGAGAGAGACTGCTATGGAGATAGCGAGAGAGACAGCGAGGGATACAGCGAGAGACACTGCGAGAGAGAATGCGAGGGAGACAGCGATTGAGACGGCGAGAGAGAGAGCGAGGGAGAGAGCGAGGGAGAGAGCGAGGGAGAGAGCGAGGGAGAGAGCGAGGGATAGAGCGAGGGAGACAGCGAGGGAGACAGCGAGGGAGACAGCGAGGGAGACAGCGAGGGAGACTGCGAGGGAGACTGCGAGGGAGACGGCGAGAGAGACGGAGAGAGAGACAGAGAGAGAGACGGAGATAGAGACGGAGAGAGAGACGGCGAGAGAGACTGCGAGAGAGACTGAGAGGGAGACAGCGAGAGAGACAGCGAGAGAGACTGCGAGAGAGACTGCGAGAGAGACTGCGAGAGAGACTGCGAGAGATACAGCGAGGGAGACAGCGAGGGAGACAGCGAGGGAGACAGCGAGGGAGACAGCGAGAGTACATTGAGAGAGACAGCGAGAGAGACAGCGAGAGAGACAGTGAGAGAGACAGTGAGAGAGACTGCTATGGAGATAGCGAGGGAGAAAGCGAGAGAGAAAGCGAGGGAGACAGCGAGGGAGACAGCGAGGGAGACAGCGAGGGAGACAGCGAGGGATACAGAGAGAGTGACTGCGAGGGAGACGGCGAGGGAGACGGCGAGGGAGACAGCGAGGGAGACAGAGAGGGAGACAGCGAGGGAGACAGCGAGGGAGACTGCGAGGGAGACTGCGAGGGAGAGAGCGAGGGAGAAAGCGAGAGAGAAAGCGAGAGAGAAAGCGAGGGAGACAGCGAGAGAGAAAGCGAGAGAGAAAGCGAGGGAGACAGCGAGAGAGAAAGCGAGGGAGACAGCGAGGGAGACTGCGAGGGAGACAGCGAGAGACACTTCGAGAGAGACTGCGAGGGAGACTGCGAGGGAGACAGCGAGGGAGACAGCGAGGGAGACAGCGAGGGAGACAGCGAGGGAGACAGCAATAGAGACTGCGAGAGAGACTGCGAGGGACACAGCGAGAGAGACTGCGAGGGAGACAACGAGAGAGAATGTGAGAGAGATCGCGTGAGACAGCGAGGGAGACAGTGAGGGAGATAGCGAGGGAGATAGCGAGGGAGACAGCGAGGGAGACTGCGAGGGAGAGAGCGAGAGACACAGCGAGGGAGACAGCAAGAGAGACTGCAAGAGAGACTGCGAGGGAGACACCGTGGGAGGCAGCGAGGGAGACAGCGAGAGAAACTGCGACGAAGACTGCGAGAGAGACTGCGAGAGAGACTGCAAGAGAGACTGCGAGAGAGACTGCGAGAGAGACTGCGAGAGAGACTGCGAGGGAGAAAGCAAGGGAGAAAGCGAGAGAGACTGCGAGAGAGACTGCGAGGGAGACTGCGAGGGAGACTGCGAGGGAGACTGCGAGAGAGACTGCGAGAGAGACTGCGAGAGAGACTGCGAGGGAGACTGCGAGAGAGACTGCGAGAGAGACTGCGAGGGAGACTGCGAGGGAGACTGCGAGGGAGACTGCGAGGGAGACTGCGAGAGAGACTGCGAGAGAGACTGCGAGAGAGACTGCGAGAAAGACTGCAAGGGAGAGAGCGAGGGAGAAAGCGAGAGAGAAAGCGAGGGAGACAGCGAGGGAGACAGCGAGGGAGACAGCGAGGGAGACAGCAAGGGAGACAGCGAGAGAGACAGCGAGAGAGACTGCGAGAGAGACTGCGAGAGAGACTGCGAGAGAGACTGCGAGGGAGACTGCCAGAGAGTATGCGAGGGAGACTGCGAGAGAGAGAGCAAGAGAGAGAGCGAGAGACACAGCGAGGGAGACAGCAAGAGAGACTGCAAGAGAGACAGCGAGGGAGACAGCGTGGGAGGCAGCGAGGGAGACAGCGAGAGAAACTGCGAGGAAGACTGCGAGAGAGACTGCGAGGGAGAGAGCGAGGGAGAAAGCGAGAGAGAACACGAGGGAGACAGCGATAGAAACTGCGAGGGAGTCAGCGAGGGAGACAGCGAGGGAGACTGTGAGGGAGACAGCGAGGGAGACAGCGAGAGAGACAGCGAGAGAGACTGCGAGTGAGACTGTGAGGGAGACAGCGAGAGAGACTGCGAGGGAGAAAGCGAGAGAAACTGCGAGAGAGACTGCTATGGAGATAGCGAGAAAAACAGCGAGGGATACAGCGAGAGACACTGCGAGGGAGACAGCGATTGAGACGGCGAGGGAGACGGCGAGGGAGACGGCGAGAGAGACGGCGAGAGAGACGGCGAGAGAGACGGCGAGGGAGACGGCGAGGGAGACAGCGAGGGAGACAGCGAGAGAGACAGCGAGAGAGACAGCGAGAGAGACAGCGAGAGAGACAGCGAGAGAGACTTCGAGAGAGACTGCGAGGGAGGCAGCGAGGGAGGCAGCGAGGGAGACAGCGAGGGAGACAGCGAGGGAGACAGCGAGGGAGACAGCGAGGGAGACAGCGACAGAGACAGCAAGAGAGACTGTGAGAGAGACTGCGATGGACACAGAGAGAGAGACTGCGAGGGAGACGAGAGAGACAGAGAGGGAGACTGCGAGGGAGACTGCGAGGGAGACTGCGAGGGAGACTGCGAGGGAGACTGCAAGAGAGACTGCGAGGGAGACTGCCAGAGAGACTGCCAGAGAGACTGCGAGGGAGACTGCGAGGGAGACAGCGAGGGAGACAGCGAGGGAGAATGCGAGGAAGACTGCGAGGAAGACTGCGAGGAAGACTGCGAGAGAGACTGCGAGAGAGACTGCGAGAGAGACTGCGAGAGAGACTGCGAGAGAGATAGCGAGGGAGATAGCGAGGGAGATAGCGAGAGAGACTGCGAGAGAGACTGCGAGACTAACTGCGAGGGAGACAGCGAGGGAGATGGCGAGGGAGACAGCGAGGGATACAGCGAGGGATACAGCGAGAGAGACTGCGAGAGAGACTGCGAGACTAACTGCGAGGGAGACAGCGAGGGAGATGGCGAGGGAGACAGCGCTGGAGACAGCGAGACAGAATGCGAGAAGGACTGCGAGAGAGACAGCGAGGGAGAAAGCGAGAGCGACTTCGAGAGAGACTGCGAGGGAGACAGCGAGACTGTGAGGGAAACAGCGAGGGAGACTGCGAGGGAGACTGCGAGGGAGACTGCGAGGGAGACTGCGAGGGAGACAGCGAGAGAGACAGCGAGAGAGACAGCGAGAGAGACAGCGAGAGAGACTGCAAAGGAGACTGCGAGAGAGACTGCGAGGGAGACTGCGAGAGAGACTGCGAGAGAGACTGCGAGAGGGACAGCGAGAGAGACTGCGAGAGAGACTGCGAGAGAGACTGCGAGAGAGACTGCGAGAGAGACTACGAGAGAGACTACGAGAGAGACTGCGAGAGAGACTGCGAGAGAGACTGCGAGGGAGAAAGCGAGGGAGAAAGCGACAGAGACTGTGTGGGAGACTGCAATGGAGACAGCGAGAGAGACTGCGAGGGAGACTGCGAGGGAGACTGCGAGGGAGACTGCGAGGGAGACTGCGAGAGAGACTGCGAGAGAGACTGCGAGAGAGACTGCGAGGGAGACTGCGAGGGAGACTGCGAGGGAGACTGCGAGAGAGACGGCGAGAGAGACGGAGAGAGAGATGGAGAGAGAGACGGCGAGAGAGACGGCGAGAGAGACTGCGAGAGAGAGAGTGAGAGAGACTGAGAGGGAGACAGCGAGAGAGACTGCGAGAGAGACTGCTAGAGAGACTGCGAGAGAGACTGCGAGAGAGACTGCGAGAGAGACTGCGAGAGATACAGCGAGGGATAGAGCGAGGGATAGAGCGAGGGAGACAGCGAGGGAGACAGCGAGGGAGACAGCGAGGGAGACAGCGAGGGAGACAGCGAGAGTACATTGAGAGAGACAGCGAGAGAGACAGCGAGAGAGACAGTGAGAGAGACTGCTATGGAGATAGCGAGAGAGACAGCGGGGGATACAGAGAGAGTGACTGCGAGGGAGACGGCGAGGGAGACAGCGAGGGAGACAGCGAGGGAGACAGCGAGGGAGACAGCGAGGGAAACTGCGAGAGAGACAGCGAGGGAAACTGCGAGAGAGACAGCGAGGGACACAGCGAGCGACACAGCGAGGGAGACAGCGAGGGAGACTGCGAGGGAGACTGCGAGGGAGACAGCGAGAGAGACTGCGAGAGAGAGCGCGTGAGAGAGCGCGTGAGAGACAGCGAGAGAGACTGCGTGGGATACAGCGAGGGAGACAGCGAGGGAGACAGCGAGAGAGAATGCGAGAAGGACTGAGAGAGAGACAGCGAGGGAGAAAGCGAGAGCGACTTCGAGAGAGACTGCGAGGGAGACAGCGATAGAGACTGTGAGGGAAACAGCGAGGGAGACAGCGAGGGGACTGCGAGAGAGACTGCGAGGGAGACTGCGAGAGAGACTGCGAGAGAGACTGCGAGAGAGACTGCGAGAGAGACTGCGAGAGAGACTGCGAGGGGGACTGCGAGAGAGACTGCGAGAGAGACTGCGAGGGAGACTGCGAGGGAGACTGCGAGGGAGACTGCGAGAGAGACTGCGAGAGAGACTGCGAGAGAGACTGCGAGAAAGACTGCAAGGGAGAGAGCGAGGGAGAAAGCGAGAGAGAAAGCGAGGGAGACAGCGAGGGAGACAGCGAGGGAGACAGCGAGGGAGACAGCGAGGGAGACAGCAAGGGAGACAGCAAGGGAGACAGCAAGGGAGACAGCGAGAGAGACTGCGAGAGAGACTGCGAGAGAGACTGCAAGGGAGAGAGCGAGTGAGAAAGCGAGAGAGAAAGCGAGAGAGAAAGCGAGGGAGACAGCGAGGGAGACAGCGAGGGAGACAGCGAGAGAGACTGCGAGGGAGAAAGCGAGGGAGAAAGCGACAGAGACTGTGTGGGAGACTGCAATGGAGACAGCGAGAGAGACTGCGAGGGAGACTGCGAGGGAGACTGCGAGGGAGACTGCGAGGGAGACTGCGAGAGAGACTGCGAGAGAGACTGCGAGGGAGACTGCGAGGGAGACTGCGAGGGAGACTGCGAGGGAGACGGCGAGAGAGACGGCGAGAGAGACGGCGAGAGAGACGGCGAGAGAGACGGAGAGAGAGACGGAGAGAGAGACGGAGAGAGAGACGGCGAGAGAGACTGCGAGAGAGACTGCGAGAGAGACTGAGAGGGAGACAGCGAGAGAGACTGCGAGAGAGACTGCGAGAGAGACTGCGAGAGATACAGCGAGGGAGACAGCGAGGGAGACAGCGAGAGAGACAGTGAGAGAGACAGTGAGAGAGACTGCTATGGAGATAGCGAGGGAGAAAGCGAGAGAGAAAGCGAGGGAGACAGCGAGAGAGAAAGCGAGGGAGACAGCGAGGGAGACAGCGAGGGAGACAGCGAGGGATACAGAGAGAGTGACTGCGAGGGAGACGGCGAGGGAGACGGCGAGGGAGACAGCGAGGGAGACAGCGAGGGAGACAGAGAGGGAGACAGAGAGGGAGACAGCGAGGGAGACAGCGAGGGAGACTGCGAGGGAGAGAGCGAGGGAGAGAGCGAGGGAGAAAGCGAGAGAGAAAGCGAGGGAGACAGCGAGAGAGAAAGCGAGAGAGAAAGCGAGGGAGACAGCGAGAGAGAAAGCGAGGGAGACAGCGAGGGAGACTGCGAGGGAGACAGCGAGAGACACTTCGAGAGAGACTGCGAGGGAGACTGCGAGGGAGACAGCGAGGGAGACAGCGAGGGAGACAGCGAGGGAGACAGCGAGGGAGACAGCGACAGAGACAGCAATAGAGACTGCGAGAGAGACTGCGAGGGACACAGCGAGAGAGACTGCGAGGGAGACAACGAGAGAGAATGTGAGAGAGATCGCGTGAGACAGCGAGGGAGACAGCGAGGGAGATAGCGAGGGATATAGCGAGGGAGACAGCGAGGGAGACTGCGAGGGAGAGAGCGAGAGACACAGCGAGGGAGACAGCAAGAGAGACTGCAAGAGAGACTGCGAGGGAGACACCGTGGGAGGCAGCGAGGAGACAGCGAGAGAAACTGCGACGAAGACTGCGAGAGAGACTGCGAGAGAGACTGCGAGAGAGACTGCGAGAGAAACTGCGAGAGAGACTGCGAGGGAGAAAGCGAGGGAGAAAGCGAGAGAGACTGCGAGAGAGACTGCGAGGGAGACTGCGAGGGAGACTGCGAGGGAGACTGCGAGAGAGACTGCGAGAGAGACTGCGAGAGAGACTGCGAGAGAGACTGCGAGGGAGACTGCGAGAGAGACTGCGAGAGAGACTGCGAGGGAGACTGCGAGGGAGACTGCGAGGGAGACTGCGAGAGAGACTGCGAGAGAGACTGCGAGAGAGACTGCAAGGGAGAGAGCGAGGGAGAAAGCGAGAGAGAAAGCGAGGGAGACAGCGAGGGAGACAGCGAGGGAGACAGCGAGGGAGACAGCGAGAGAGACAGCGAGAGAGACTGCGAGAGAGACTGCGAGAGAGACTGCGAGAGAGACTGCGAGAGAGACTGCGAGAGAGACTGCGAGAGAGACTGCGATGGACACAGCGAGAGAGACTGCGAGGGAGACGAGAGAGAATGCGAGAGAGACAGCGAGGGAGACTGCGAGGGAGACTGCCAGAGAGACTGCGAGGGAGACAGCGAGGGAGACAGCGAGGGAGAATGCGAGGAAGACTGCGAGGAAGACTGCGAGGAAGACTGCGAGAGAGACTGCGAGAGAGACTGCGAGAGAGACTGCGAGAGAGACTGCGAGAGAGATAGTGAGGGAGATAGCGAGGGAGATAGCGAGAGAGACTGCAAGAGAGACTGCGAGACTAACTGCGAGGGAGACAGCGAGGGAGACAGCGAGGGAGATGGCGAGGGAGACAGCGAGGGATACAGCGAGGGATACAGCGAGAGAGACTGCGAGAGAGACTGTGAGACTAACTGCGAGGGAGACAGCGAGGGAGATGGCGAGGGAGACAGCGCTGGAGACAGCGAGACAGAATGCGAGAAGGACTGCGAGAGAGACAGCGAGGGAGAAAGCGAGAGCGACTTCGAGAGAGACTGCGAGGGAGACAGCGAGACTGTGAGGGAAACAGCGAGGGAGACTGCGAGGGAGACTGCGAGGGAGACTGCGAGGCAGACTGCGAGGGAGACAGCGAGAGAGACAGCGAGAGAGACAGCGAGAGAGACTGCAAAGGAGACTGCGAGAGAGACTGCGAGGGAGACTGCGAGAGAGACTGCGAGAGAGACTGCGAGAGGGACAGCGAGAGAGACTGCGAGAGAGACTGCGAGAGAGACTACGAGAGAGACTGCGAGAGAGACTACGAGAGAGACTGCGAGAGAGACTGCGAGAGAGACTGCGAGGGAGAAAGCGAGGGAGAAAGCGAGGGAGAAAGCGACAGAGACTGTGTGGGAGACTGCAATGGAGACAGCGAGAGAGACTGTGAGGGAGAATGCGAGGGAGACTGCGAGGGAGACTGCGAGGGAGACTGCGAGGGAGACTGCGAGGGAGACTGCGAGAGAGACTGCGAGAGAGACTGCGAGGGAGACTGCGAGAGAGACTGCGAGGGAGACTGCGAGGGAGACTGCGAGGGAGACTGCGAGGGAGACTGCGAGGGAGACTGCGAGAGAGACGGCGAGAGAGACGGAGAGAGAGACGGAGAGAGAGACGGCGAGAGAGAGAGTGAGAGAGACTGAGAGGGAGACAGCGAGAGAGACTGCGAGAGAGACTGCGAGAGAGACTGCGAGAGAGAATGCGAGAGAGACTGCGAGAGAGACTGCGAGAGATACAGCGAGGGATAGAGCGAGGGATAGAGCGAGGGAGACAGCGAGGGAGACAGCGAGAGTACATTGAGAGAGACAGCGAGAGAGACAGCGAGAGAGACAGTGAGAGAGACTGCTATGGAGATAGCGAGAGAGACAGCGGGGGATACAGAGAGAGTGACTGCGAGGGAGACGGCGAGGGAGACAGCGAGGGAGACAGCGAGGGAGACAGCGAGGGAGACAGCGAGGGAAACTGCGAGAGAGACAGCGAGGGAAACTGCGAGAGAGACAGCGAGGGACACAGCGAGGGACACAGCGAGGGAGACAGCGAGGGAGACTGCGAGGGAGACTGCGAGGGAGACAGCGAGAGAGACTGCGAGAGAGAGCGCGTGAGAGAGCGCGTGAGAGACAGCGAGAGAGACTGCGTGGGATACAGCGAGGGAGACAGCGAGGGAGACAGCGAGAGAGAATGCGAGAAGGACTGAGAGAGAGACAGCGAGGGAGAAAGCGAGAGCGACTTCGAGAGAGACTGCGAGGGAGACAGCGATAGAGACTGTGAGGGAAACAGCGAGGGAGACAGCGAGGGGACTGCGAGAGAGACTGCGAGGGAGACTGCGAGAGAGACTGCGAGAGAGACTGCGAGAGAGACTGCGAGAGAGACTGCGAGAGAGACTGCGAGAGAGACTGCGAGTGGGACTGCGAGAGAGACTGCGAGAGAGACTGCGAGGGAGACTGCGAGGGAGACTGCGAGGGAGACTGCGAGAGAGACTGCGAGAGAGACTGCGAGAGAGACTGCGAGAAAGACTGCAAGGGAGAGAGCGAGGGAGAAAGCGAGAGAGAAAGCGAGGGAGACAGCGAGGGAGACAGCGAGGGAGACAGCGAGGGAGACAGCGAGGGAGACAGCGAGGGAGACAGCAAGGGAGACAGCAAGGGAGACAGCAAGGGAGACAGCGAGAGAGACTGCGAGAGAGACTGCGAGAGAGACTGCGAGAGAGACTGCAAGGGAGAGAGCGAGTGAGAAAGCGAGAGAGAAAGCGAGAGAGAAAGCGAGGGAGACAGCGAGGGAGACAGCGAGGGAGACAGCGAGAGAGACTGCGAGGGAGAAAGCGAGGGAGAAAGCGACAGAGACTGTGTGGGAGACTGCAATGGAGACAGTGAGAGAGACTGCGAGGGAGACTGCGAGGGAGACTGCGAGGGAGACTGCGAGGGAGACTGCGAGAGAGACTGCGAGAGAGACTGCGAGGGAGACTGCGAGGGAGACTGCGAGGGAGACTGCGAGGGAGACGGCGAGAGAGACGGCGAGAGAGACGGCGAGAGAGACGGCGAGAGAGACTGCGAGAGAGACTGCGAGAGAGACTGAGAGGGAGACAGCGAGAGAGACTGCGAGAGAGACTGCGAGAGAGACTGCGAGAGATACAGCGAGGGAGACAGCGAGGGAGACAGCGAGAGAGACAGTGAGAGAGACAGTGAGAGAGACTGCTATGGAGATAGCGAGGGAGAAAGCGAGAGAGAAAGCGAGGGAGACAGCGAGAGAGAAAGCGAGGGAGACAGCGAGGGAGACAGCGAGGGAGACAGCGAGGGATACAGAGAGAGTGACTGCGAGGGAGACGGCGAGGGAGACGGCGAGGGAGACAGCGAGGGAGACAGCGAGGGAGACAGAGAGGGAGACAGAGAGGGAGACAGCGAGGGAGACAGCGAGGGAGACTGCGAGGGAGAGAGCGAGGGAGAGAGCGAGGGAGAAAGCGAGAGAGAAAGCGAGGGAGACAGCGAGAGAGAAAGCGAGAGAGAAAGCGAGGGAGACAGCGAGAGAGAAAGCGAGGGAGACAGCGAGGGAGACTGCGAGGGAGACAGCGAGAGACACTTCGAGAGAGACGGCGAGGGAGACTGCGAGGGAGACAGCGAGGGAGACAGCGAGGGAGACAGCGAGGGAGACAGCGACAGAGACAGCAATAGAGACTGCGAGAGAGACTGCGAGGGACACAGCGAGAGAGACTGCGAGGGAGACAACGAGAGAGAATGTGAGAGAGATCGCGTGAGACAGCGAGGGAGACAGCGAGGGAGATAGCGAGGGATATAGCGAGGGAGACAGCGAGGGAGACTGCGAGGGAGAGAGCGAGAGACACAGCGAGGGAGACAGCAAGAGAGACTGCAAGAGAGACTGCGAGGGAGACACCGTGGGAGGCAGCGAGGGAGACAGCGAGAGAAACTGCGACGAAGACTGCGAGAGAGACTGCGAGAGAGACTGCGAGAGAGACTGCGAGAGAGACTGCGAGAGAGACTGCGAGGGAGAAAGCGAGAGAGACTGCGAGAGAGACTGCGAGGGAGACTGCGAGGGAGACTGCGAGGGAGACTGCGAGAGAGACTGCGAGAGAGACTGCGAGAGAGACTGCGAGGGAGACTGCGAGAGAGACTGCGAGAGAGACTGCGAGGGAGACTGCGAGGGAGACTGCGAGGGAGACTGCGAGAGAGACTGCGAGAGAGACTGCGAGAGAGACTGCAAGGGAGAGAGCGAGGGAGAAAGCGAGAGAGAAAGCGAGGGAGACAGCGAGGGAGACAGCGAGGGAGACAGCGAGGGAGACAGCGAGGGAGACAGCAAGGGAGACAGCGAGAGAGACAGCGAGAGAGACTGCGAGAGAGACTGCGAGAGAGACTGCGAGAGAGACTGCGAGAGAGACTGCGAGAGAGACTGCGAGAGAGACTGCGATGGACACAGCGAGAGAGACTGCGAGGGAGACGAGAGAGAATGCGAGAGAGACAGCGAGGGAGACTGCGAGGGAGACTGCGAGGGAGACTGCGAGGGAGACTGCGAGGGAGACAGCAAGAGAGACTGCAATAGAGACTGCAAGAGAGACTGCAAGAGAGACTGCGAGGGAGACTGCCAGAGAGACTGCGAGGGAGACTGCGAGGGAGACAGCGAGGGAGACAGCGAGGGAGAATGCGAGGAAGACTGCGAGGAAGACTGCGAGGAAGACTGCGAGAGAGACTGCGAGAGAGACTGCGAGAGAGACTGCGAGAGAGACTGCGAGAGAGATAGTGAGGGAGATAGCGAGGGAGATAGCGAGAGAGACTGCAAGAGAGACTGCGAGACTAACTGCGAGGGAGACAGCGAGGGAGACAGCGAGGGAGATGGCGAGGGAGACAGCGAGGGATACAGCGAGGGATACAGCGAGAGAGACTGCGAGAGAGACTGTGAGACTAACTGCGAGGGAGACAGCGAGGGAGATGGCGAGGGAGACAGCGCTGGAGACAGCGAGACAGAATGCGAGAAGGACTGCGAGAGAGACAGCGAGGGAGAAAGCGAGAGCGACTTCGAGAGAGACTGCGAGGGAGACAGCGAGACTGTGAGGGAAACAGCGAGGGAGACTGCGAGGGAGACTGCGAGGGAGACTGCGAGGCAGACTGCGAGGGAGACAGCGAGAGAGACAGCGAGAGAGACAGCGAGAGAGACTGCAAAGGAGACTGCGAGAGAGACTGCGAGGGAGACTGCGAGAGAGACTGCGAGAGAGACTGCGAGAGGGACAGCGAGAGAGACTGCGAGAGAGACTGCGAGAGAGACTACGAGAGAGACTGCGAGAGAGACTACGAGAGAGACTGCGAGAGAGACTGCGAGAGAGACTGCGAGGGAGAAAGCGAGGGAGAAAGCGACAGAGACTGTGTGGGAGACTGCAATGGAGACAGCGAGAGAGACTGTGAGGGAGAATGCGAGGGAGACTGCGAGGGAGACTGCGAGGGAGACTGCGAGGGAGACTGCGAGGGAGACTGCGAGAGAGACTGCGAGAGAGACTGCGAGGGAGACTGCGAGAGAGACTGCGAGGGAGACTGCGAGGGAGACTGCGAGGGAGACTGCGAGGGAGACTGCGAGGGAGACTGCGAGAGAGACTGCGAGAGAGACGGCGAGAGAGACGGAGAGAGAGACGGAGAGAGAGACGGCGAGAGAGAGAGTGAGAGAGACTGAGAGGGAGACAGCGAGAGAGACTGCGAGAGAGACTGCGAGAGAGACTGCGAGAGAGAATGCGAGAGAGACTGCGAGAGAGACTGCGAGAGATACAGCGAGGGATAGAGCGAGGGATAGAGCGAGGGAGACAGCGAGGGAGACAGCGAGAGTACATTGAGAGAGACAGCGAGAGAGACAGCGAGAGAGACAGCGAGAGAGACAGCGAGAGAGACAGCGAGAGAGACTGCTATGGAGATAGCGAGAGAGACAGCGGGGGATACAGAGAGAGTGACTGCGAGGGAGACGGCGAGGGAGACAGCGAGGGAGACAGCGAGGGAGACTGCGAGGGAGACTGCGAGGGAGACAGCGAGGGAGACAGCGAGGGAGACAGCGAGGGAGACAGCGAGGGAGACAGCGAGGGAAACTGCGAGAGAGACAGCGAGGGAAACTGCGAGAGAGACAGCGAGGGAAACTGCGAGAGAGACAGCGAGGGACACAGCGAGGGACACAGCAAGGGAGACAGCGAGGGAGACTGCGAGGGAGACTGCGAGGGAGACAGCGAGAGAGACTGCGAGAGAGACTGCGAGAGAGAGCGCGTGAGAGACAGCGAGAGAGACTGCGTGGGATACAGCGAGGGAGACAGCGAGAGAGAATGCGAGAAGGACTGCGAGAGAGACAGCGAGGGAGAAAGCGAGAGCGACTTCGAGAGAGACTGCGAGGGAGACAGCGATAGAGACTGTGAGGGAAACAGCGAGGGAGACTGCGAGAGAGACTGCGAGAGAGACTGCGAGGGAGACTGCGAGAGAGACTGCGAGAGAGACTGCGAGAGAGACTGCGAGAGAGACTGCGAGAGAGACTGCGAGAGAGACTGCGAGGGAGACTGCGAGGGAGACTGCGAGGGAGACTGCGAGGGAGACTGCGAGGGAGACTGCAAGAGAGACTGCGAGAGAGACTGCGAGAGAGACTGCGAGAGAGACTGCAAGGGAGAGAGCGAGGGAGAAAGCGAGAGAGAAAGCGAGGGAGACAGCGAGGGAGACAGCGAGGGAGACAGCGAGGGAGACAGCGAGGGAGACAGCGAGAGAGACAGCGAGAGAGACTGCGAGAGAGACTGCGAGAGAGACTGCGAGAGAGACTGCGAGAGAGACTGCGAGGGAGAGAGCGAGGGAGAAAGCGAGAGAGAAAGCGAGGGAGACAGCGAGGGAGACAGCGAGGGAGACAGCGAGGGAGACAGCGAGGGAGACAGCGAGGGAGACAGCGAGAGAGACTTCGAGAGAGACTTCGAGAGAGACTGCGAGAGAGACTGCGAGAGAGGCAGCGAGGGAGACAGCGAGGGAGAAAGCGAGGGAGACAGCGAGGGAGACAGCGAGGGAGACAGCGAGGGAGACAGCGAGGGAGACAGCGACAGAGACAGCAATAGAGACTGCGAGAGAGACTGCGAGGGACACAGCGAGAGAGACTGCGAGGGAGACAACGAGAGAGAATGTGAGAGAGATCGCGTGAGACAGCGAGGGAGACAGCGAGGGAGACAGCGAGGGAGACTGCGAGAGAGAGAGCGAGAGACACAGTGAGGGAGACAGCAAGAGAGACTGCAAGAGAGACTGCGAGGGAGACTGCGAGGGAGACTGCGAGGGAGACAGCGTGGGAGGCAGCGAGGGAGACAGCGAGAGAAACTGCGACGAAGACTGCGAGAGAGACTGCGAGAGAGACTGCGAGAGAGACTGCGAGAGAGACTGCGAGAGAGACTGCGAGGGAGAAAGCGAGGGAGAAAGCGAGAGAGACTGCGAGAGAGACTGCGAGAGAGACTGCGAGGGAGACTGCGAGGGAGACTGCAAGGGAGACTGCAAGGGAGACTGCAAGGGAGACAGCGAGAGAGACAGCGAGAGAGACTGCGAGAGAGACTGCGAGGGAGAAAGCGAGAGAGACTGCGAGAGAGAAAGCGAGAGAGACTGCGAGGGAGACTGCAAGGGAGACAGCGAGAGAGACAGCGAGGGAGATAGCGCGGGGGATAGCGAGGGAGATAGCGAGGGAGATAGCGAGAGAGATAGCGAGAGAGATAGCGAGAGAGACTGCAAGAGAGACTGTGAGGGAGAGAGCGAGGGAGAGAGCGAGGGAGAAAGCGAGAGAGAACACGAGGGAGACAGCGATAGAAACTGCGAGGGAGTCAGCGAGAGAGACTGCGAGAGAGACTGTGAGAGAGACCTCGAGGGAGACAGCGAGGGAGACTGTGAGGGAGACAGCGAGGGAGACAGCGAGAGAGACTGCGAGTGAGACTGTGAGGGAGACAGCGAGAGAGACTGCGAGGGAGAAAGCGAGGGAGAAAGCGAGAGAGACTGCTATGGAGATAGCGAGAAAAACAGCGAGGGATACAGCGAGAGACACTGCGAGGGAGACAGCGATTGAGACGGCGAGGGAGACAGCGAGGGAGAAAGCGAGGGAGACAGCGAGGGAGACAGCGAGAGAGACAGCGAGAGAGACTTCGAGAGAGACTTCGAGAGAGACTTCGAGAGAGACTTCGAGAGAGTCTGCGAGGGAGGCAGCGAGGGAGGCAGCGAGGGAGGCAGCGAGGGAGACAGCGAGGGAGACAGCGAGGGAGACAGCGAGGGAGACAGCGAGGGAGACAGCGATGGAGACAGCGAGGGAGACAGCAAGAGAGACTGTGAGAGAGACTGCGATGTACACAGCGAGAGAGACTGCGAGGGAGACGAGAGAGAATGCGAGAGAGAATGCGAGAGAGATCGCGTGAGACAGCGAGGGAGACAGCGAGGGAGACAGCGAGGGAGACAGCGAGGGAGACTGCGAGGGAGACTGCGAGGGAGACTGCGAGGGAGACTGCGAGGGAGACAGCAAGAGAGACAGCAAGAAAGACAGCAAGAGAGACAGCAAGAGAGACTGCAAGAGAGACTGCAAGAGAGACTGCAAGAGAGACTGCAAGAGAGACTGCGAGGGAGACAGCGAGGGAGACTGCGAGGAAGACTGCGAGGAAGACTGCGAGGAAGACTGCGAGGAAGACTGCGAGAGAGACTGCGAGAGAGACTGCGAGAGAGACTGCGAGAGAGACTGCGAGGGAGAAAGCGAGAGAGACTGCGAGAGAGACTGCGAGGGAGAAAGCGAGAGAGACTGCGAGGGAGACTGCGAGGGAGACTGCAAGGGAGACAGCGAGAGAGACAGCGAGGGAGACAGCGAGGGAGATAGCGAGGGAGATAGCGAGGGAGATAGCGAGGGAGATAGCGAGGGAGATAGCGAAAGAGATAGCGAGGGAGATAGCGAGAGAGATAGCGAGAGAGACTGCGAGAGAGACTGCGAGAGAGACTGCGAGAGAGACTGTGAGGGAGACTGTGAGGGAGACAGCGAGGGAGACTGCGAGAGAGACTGCTATGGAGATAGCGAGAGAGACAGCGAGGGATACAGCGAGAGAGACTGCGAGACTAACGGCGAGAGAGACAGCGAGGGAGATGGCGAGGGAGACAGCGCTGGAGACAGCGAGAGAGAATGCGAGAAGGACTGCGAGAGAGACAGCGAGGGAGAAAGCAAGAGCGACTTCGAGAGAGACTGCGAGGGAGACAGCGAGACTGTGAGGGAAACAGCGAGGGAGACAGCGAGAGAGACTGCGAGGGAGACTGCGAGGGAGACTGCGAGGGAGACTGCGAGGGAGACTGCGAGGGAGACTGCGAGAGAGAATGCAAGAGAGACTGCGAGAGGGATATTGAGGGAGACTGCGAGAGGGATATTGAGGGAGACTGCGAGAGGGATATTGAGGGAGACTGCGAGAGAGACTGCGAGAGAGACTGCGAGAGAGACTGCGAGGGAGACTGCGAGGGAGACTGCGAGGGAGACTGCAAGAGAGAATGCGAGAGAGACTGCGAGAGGGATATTGAGGGAGACAGCGAGGGAGACAGCGAGGGAGACAGCGAGGGAGACAGCGAGAGAGACAGCGAGGGAGACAGCGAGAGAGACAGCGAGAGAGACAGCGAGAGAGACAGCGAGAGAGACAGCGAGAGAGACAGCGAGGGAGACAGCGAGGGAGACAGCGAGGGAGACAGCGAGAGAGACTGCGAGGGAGACAGCGAGGGAGACAGCGAGGGAGACAGCGAGGGAGACAGCGAGGGAGACAGCGAGAGAGACTGCGAGGGAGACTGCGAGAGAGACTGAGGGAGAGAGCGAGGGAGAAAACGAGAGAGAAAGCGAGGGAGACAGCGAGGGAGACAGCGAGGGAGACAGCGAGGGAGACAGCGAGGTAGACAGCGAGGTAGACAGCGAGAGAGACTTCGAGAGAGACTGCGAGGGAGGCAGCGAGGGAGACAGCGAGGGAGACAGCGAGGGAGACAGCGACAGAGACAGCAATAGAGACTGCGAGAGAGACTGCGAGAGAGACTGCGAGGGAGACTGCGAGAGAGAGAGCGAGAGAGAGAGCGAGAGACACAGCGAGGGAGACAGCAAGAGAGACTGCAAGAGAGACAGCGAGGGAGACAGCGTGGGAGGCAGCGAGGGAGACAGCGAGAGAAACTGCGAGGAAGACTGCGAGAGAGACTGCGAGAGAGACTGCAAGAGAGAAAGCGAGAGAGACTGCGAGGGAGAAAGCGAGAGAGACTGCGAGGGAGACTGCAAGGGAGACTGCAAGGGAGACAGCGAGAGAGACAGCGAGGGAGATAGCGAGGGAGATAGCGAGGGAGATAGCGAGGGAGATAGCGAGAGAGATAGCGAGAGAGACTGCGAGAGAGACTGCGAGAGAGACTGCGAGGGAGAGAGCGAGCGAGATAGCGAGAGAGAACACGAGGGAGACAGCGAGGGAGACAGCGAGGGAGACAGCGAGAGAGACAGCGAGAGAGACTGCGAGTGAGACTGTGAGGGAGACAGCGAGAAAGACTGCGAGGGAGAAAGCGAGAGAAACTGCGAGAGAGACTGCTATGGAGATAGCGAGAGAGACAGCGAGGGATACAGCGAGAGACACTGCGAGGGAGACTGCGATTGAGACTGCGATTGAGACGGCTAGGGAGACGGCGAGAGAGACAGCGAGGGAGACAGCGACGGAGACAGCGTGGGAGACAGCGAGGGAGACAGCGAGAGAGACAGCGAGAGAGACAGCGAGAGAGACAGCGAGAGAGACAGCGAGAGGGATATTGAGGGAGACAGCGAGGGAGACAGCGAGGGAGACAGCGAGAGAGACAGCGAGAGAGACAGCGAGAGAGACAGCGAGAGAGACAGCGAGAGAGACAGCGAGGGAGACAGCGAGGGAGACAGCGAGGGAGACAGCGAGGGAGACAGCGAGGGAGACAGCGAGAGACACTGCGAGGGAGACTGCGAGAGAGACTGCGAGAGAGACTGCGAGAGAGACTGCGAGAGAGACTGCGAGAGAGACTGAGGGAGAGAGCGAGGGAGAAAGCGAGAGAGAAAGCGAGGGAGTCAGCGAGGGAGACAGCGAGGGAGACAGCGAGGGAGACAGCGAGGTAGACAGCGAGAGAGACTTCGAGAGATACTGCGAGGGAGGCAGCGAGGGAGACAGCGAGGGAGACAGCGAGGGAGACAGCGAGGGAGAAAGTGAGGGAGACAGCGACAGAGACAGCAATAGAGACTGCGAGAGAGACTGCGAGGGACACAGCGAGAGAGACTGCGAGGGAGACAACGAGAGAGAATGCGAGAGAGATCGCGTGAGACAGCGAGGGAGACTGCGAGAGAGAGAGCGAGAGACACAGCGAGGGAGACAGCAAGAGAGACTGCAAGAGAGACTGCGAGGGAGACTGCGAGGGAGACAGCGTGGGAGACAGCGTGGGAGACAGCGTGGGAGGCAGCGAGGGAGACAGCGAGAGAAACTGCGAGGAAGACTGCGAGAGAGACAGCGAGGGAGACTGCGAGGAAGACTGCGAGGGAGACAGCGAGGGAGACAGCGAGGAAGACTGCGAGGGAGACAGCGAGGAAGACTGCGAGGAAGACTGCGAGGGAGACTGCGAGGGAGACTGCGAGAGAGACTGCGAGAGAGACTGCGAGAGAGACTGCGAGAGAGACTGCGAGGGAGACTGCGAGGGAGACTGCGAGAGAGACGGCGAGAGAGACGGCGAGAGAGACGGCGAGAGAGACGGCGAGAGAGACGGAGAGAGAGACAGAGAGAGAGACGGAGAGAGAGACGGAGAGAGAGACGGCGAGAGAGACTGCGAGAGAGACTGAGAGGGAGACAGCGAGAGAGACTGCGAGAGAGACTGCGAGAGAGACTGCGAGAGAGACTGCGAGAGATACAGCGAGGGAGACAGCGAGGGAGACAGCGAGGGAGACAGCGAGGGAGACAGCGAGAGTACATTGAGAGAGACAGCGAGAGAGACAGCGAGAGAGACAGTGAGAGAGACAGTGAGAGAGACTGCTATGGAGATAGCGAGGGAGAAAGCGAGAGAGAAAGCGAGGGAGACAGCGAGGGAGACAGCGAGGGAGACAGCGAGGGAGACAGCGAGGGAGACAGCGAGGGATACAGAGAGAGTGACTGCGAGGGAGACGGCGAGGGAGACGGCGAGGGAGACAGCGAGGGAGACAGAGAGGGAGACAGCGAGGGAGACAGCGAGGGAGACTGCGAGGGAGACTGCGAGGGAGAGAGCGAGGGAGAAAGCGAGAGAGAAAGCGAGAGAGAAAGCGAGGGAGACAGCGAGAGAGAAAGCGAGAGAGAAAGCGAGGGAGACAGCGAGAGAGAAAGCGAGGGAGACAGCGAGGGAGACTGCGAGGGAGACAGCGACAGACACTTCGAGAGAGACTGCGAGGGAGACAGCGAGGGAGACAGCGAGGGAGACAGCGAGGGAGACAGCGAGGGAGACAGCAATAGAGACTGCGAGAGAGACTGCGAGGGACACAGCGAGAGAGACTGCGAGGGAGACAACGAGAGAGAATGTGAGAGAGATCGCGTGAGACAGCGAGGGAGACAGTGAGGGAGATAGCGAGGGAGATAGCGAGGGAGACAGCGAGGGAGACTGCGAGGGAGAGAGCGAGAGACACAGCGAGGGAGACAGCAAGAGAGACTGCAAGAGAGACTGCGAGGGAGACACCGTGGGAGGCAGCGAGGGAGACAGCGAGAGAAACTGCGACGAAGACTGCGAGAGAGACTGCGAGAGAGACTGCAAGAGAGACTGCGAGAGAGACTGCGAGAGAGACTGCGAGAGAGACTGCGAGGGAGAAAGCGAGGGAGAAAGCGAGAGAGACTGCGAGAGAGACTGCGAGGGAGACTGCGAGGGAGACTGCGAGGGAGACTGCGAGGGAGACTGCGAGAGAGACTGCGAGAGAGACTGCGAGAGAGACTGCGAGAGAGACTGCGAGGGAGACTGCGAGAGAGACTGCGAGAGAGACTGCGAGGGAGACTGCGAGGGAGACTGCGAGGGAGACTGCGAGAGAGACTGCGAGAGAGACTGCGAGAGAGACTGCGAGAGAGACTGCGAGAAAGACTGCAAGGGAGAGAGCGAGGGAGAAAGCGAGAGAGAAAGCGAGGGAGACAGCGAGGGAGACAGCGAGGGAGACAGCGAGGGAGACAGCAAGGGAGACAGCGAGAGAGACAGCGAGAGAGACTGCGAGAGAGACTGCGAGAGAGACTGCGAGAGAGACTGCGAGAGAGACTGCGAGGGAGACTGCCAGAGAGTCTGCGAGGGAGACTGCGAGAGAGAGAGCGAGAGAGAGAGCGAGAGACACAGCGAGGGAGACAGCGAGGGAGACAGCGTGGGAGGCAGCGAGGGAGACAGCGAGAGAAACTGCGAGGAAGACTGCGATAGAGACTGCGAGAGAGACTGCAAGAGAGAAAGCGAGAGAGACTGCGAGGGAGAAAGCGAGAGAGACTGCGAGGGAGACTGCAAGGGAGACTGCAAGGGAGACAGCGAGAGAGACAGCGAGGGAGATAGCGAGGGAGATAGCGAGGGAGATAGCGAGGGAGATAGCGAGAGAGATAGCGAGAGAGATAGCGAGAGAGACTGCGAGAGAGACTGCGAGAGAGACTGCGAGGGAGAGAGCGAGCGAGATAGCGAGAGAGAACACGAGGGAGACAGCGAGGGAGACAGCGAGGGAGACAGCGAGAGAGACAGCGAGAGAGACTGCGAGTGAGACTGTGAGGGAGACAGCGAGAAAGACTGCGAGGGAGAAAGCGAGAGAAACTGCGAGAGAGACTGCTATGGAGATAGCGAGAGAGACAGCGAGGGATACAGCGAGAGACACTGCGAGGGAGACTGCGATTGAGACTGCGATTGAGACGGCTAGGGAGACGGCGAGAGAGACAGCGAGGGAGACAGCGACGGAGACAGCGTGGGAGACAGCGAGGGAGACAGCGAGAGAGACAGCGAGAGAGACAGCGAGAGAGACAGCGAGAGAGACAGCGAGAGGGATATTGAGGGAGACAGCGAGGGAGACAGCGAGGGAGACAGCGAGGGAGACAGCGAGGGAGACAGCGAGAGAGACAGCGAGGGAGACAGCGAGGGAGACAGCGAGGGAGACAGCGAGGGAGACAGCGAGAGAGACTGCGAGGGAGACTGCGAGAGAGACTGCGAGAGAGACTGCGAGAGAGACTGCGAGAGAGACTGCGAGAGAGACTGCGAGAGAGACTGAGGGAGAGAGCGAGGGAGAAAGCGAGAGAGAAAGCGAGGGAGACAGCGAGGGAGACAGCGAGAGAGACAGCGAGGGAGACAGCGAGGTAGACAGCGAGAGAGACTTCGAGAGATACTGCGAGGGAGGCAGCGAGGGAGACAGCGAGGGAGACAGCGAGGGAGACAGCGAGGGAGACAGCGAGGGAGAAAGTGAGGGAGACAGCGACAGAGACAGCAATAGAGACTGCGAGAGAGACTGCGAGGGACACAGCGAGAGAGACTGCGAGGGAGACAACGAGAGAGAATGCGAGAGAGATCGCGTGAGACAGCGAGGGAGACTGCGAGAGAGAGAGCGAGAGACACAGCGAGGGAGACAGCAAGAGAGACTGCAAGAGAGACTGCGAGGGAGACTGCGAGGGAGACAGCGTGGGAGACAGCGTGGGAGGCAGCGAGGGAGACAGCGAGAGAAACTGCGAGGAAGACTGCGAGAGAGACAGCGAGGGAGACTGCGAGGAAGACTGCGAGGGAGACAGCGAGGAAGACTGCGAGGGAGACAGCGAGGAAGACTGCGAGGAAGACTGCGAGGGAGACTGCGAGGGAGACTGCGAGAGAGACTGCGAGAGAGACTGCGAGAGAGACTGCGAGGGAGACTGCGAGGGAGACTGCGAGGGAGACGGCGAGAGAGACGGCGAGAGAGACGGCGAGAGAGACGGCGAGAGAGACGGAGAGAGAGACAGAGAGAGAGACGGAGAGAGAGACGGAGAGAGAGACGGCGAGAGAGACTGCGAGAGAGACTGAGAGGGAGACAGCGAGAGAGACTGCGAGAGAGACTGCGAGAGAGACTGCGAGAGAGACTGCGAGAGATACAGCGAGGGAGACAGCGAGGGAGACAGCGAGGGAGACAGCGAGAGTACATTGAGAGAGACAGCGAGAGAGACAGCGAGAGAGACAGTGAGAGAGACAGTGAGAGAGACTGCTATGGAGATAGCGAGGGAGAAAGCGAGAGAGAAAGCGAGGGAGACAGCGAGGGAGACAGCGAGCGAGACAGCGAGGGAGACAGCGAGGGAGACAGCGAGGGAGACAGCGAGGGATACAGAGAGAGTGACTGCGAGGGAGACGGCGAGGGAGACGGCGAGGGAGACAGCGAGGGAGACAGAGAGGGAAACAGCGAGGGAGACAGCGAGGGAGACTGCGAGGGAGAGAGCGAGGGAGAAAGCGAGAGAGAAAGCGAGAGAGAAAGCGAGGGAGACAGCGAGAGAGAAAGCGAGAGAGAAAGCGAGGGAGACAGCGAGAGAGAAAGCGAGGGAGACAGCGAGGGAGACTGCGAGGGAGACAGCGAGAGACACTTCGAGAGAGACTGCGAGGGAGACAGCGAGGGAGACAGCGAGGGAGACAGCGAGGGAGACAGCGAGGGAGACAGCGAGGGTGACAGCAATAGAGACTGCGAGAGAGACTGCGAGGGACACAGCGAGAGAGACAACGAGAGAGAATGTGAGAGAGATCGCGTGAGACAGCGAGGGAGACAGTGAGGGAGATAGCGAGGGAGATAGCGAGGGAGACAGCGAGGGAGACTGC
Source organism: Heterodontus francisci (assembly GCF_036365525.1). Classification (NCBI taxonomy): domain Eukaryota; kingdom Metazoa; phylum Chordata; class Chondrichthyes; order Heterodontiformes; family Heterodontidae; genus Heterodontus; species Heterodontus francisci. Next base: position 970,422 of record NC_090403.1, read on the forward strand.
GAGGGAGAGAGCGAGAGACACAGCGAGGGAGACAGCAAGAGAGACTGCAAGAGAGACTGCGAGGGAGACACCGTGGGAGGCAGCGAGGGAGACAGCGAGAGAAACTGCGACGAAGACTGCGAGAGAGACTGCGAGAGAGACTGCAAGAGAGACTGCGAGAGAGACTGCGAGAGAGACTGCGAGAGAGACTGCGAGGGAGAAAGCGAGGGAGAAAGCGAGAGAGACTGCGAGGGAGACTGCGAGGGAGACTGCGAGGGAGACTGCGAGAGAGACTGCGAGAGAGACTGCGAGAGAGACTGCGAGAGAGACTGCGAGGGAGACTGCGAGAGAGACTGCGAGAGAGACTGCGAGGGAGACTGCGAGGGAGACTGCGAGGGAGACTGCGAGAGAGACTGCGAGAGAGACTGCGAGAGAGACTGCGAGAGAGACTGCGAGAAAGACTGCAAGGGAGAGAGCGAGGGAGAAAGCGAGAGAGAAAGCGAGGGAGACAGCGAGGGAGACAGCGAGGGAGACAGCGAGGGAGACAGCGAGGGAGACAGCAAGGGAGACAGCGAGAGAGACAGCGAGAGAGACTGCGAGAGAGACTGCGAGAGAGACTGCGAGAGAGACTGCGAGAGAGACTGCGAGAGAGACTGCGATGGACACAGCGAGAGAGACTGCGAGGGAGACGAGAGAGAATGCGAGAGAGACAGCGAGGGAGACAGCGAGGGAGACTGCGAGGGAGACTGCGAGGGAGACTGCGAGAGAGACTGCGAGGGAGACAGCAAGAGAGACTGCAAGAGAGACTGCGAGGGAGACTGCCAGAGAGTCTGCGAGGGAGACTGCGAGGGAGACAGCGAGGGAGACAGCGAGGGAGAATGCTTGGAAGACTGCGAGGAAGACTGCGAGGAAGACTGCGAGAGAGACTGCGAGAGAGACTGCGAGAGAGACTGCGAGAGAGACTGCGAGAGAGATAGCGAGGGAGATAGCGAGGGAGATAGCGAGAGAGACTGCAAGAGAGACTGCGAGACTAACTGCGAGGGAGACAGCGAGGGAGACAGCGAGGGAGATGGCGAGGGAGACAGCGAGGGATACAGCGAAGGATACAGCGAGAGAGACTGCGAGAGAGACTGTGAGACTAACTGCGAGGGAGACAGCGAGGGAGATGGCGAGGGAGACAGCGCTGGAGACAGCGAGACAGAATGCGAGAAGGACTGCGAGAGAGACAGCGAGGGAGAAAGCGAGAGCGACTTCGAGAGAGACTGCGAGGGAGACAGCGAGACTGTGAGGGAAACAGCGAGGGAGACTGCGAGGGAGACTGCGAGGGAGACTGCGAGGGAGACTGCGAGGGAGACTGCGAGGCAGACTGCGAGGGAGACAGCGAGAGAGACAGCGAGAGAGACAGCGAGAGAGACTGCAAAGGAGACTGCGAGAGAGACTGCGAGGGAGACTGCAAGAGAGACTGCGAGAGAGACTGCGAGAGAGACTGCGAGAGAGACTGCGAGAGAGACTGCGAGAGGGACAGCGAGAGAGACTGCGAGAGAGACTGCGAGAGAGACTACGAGAGAGACTGCGAGAGAGACTACGAGAGAGACTGCGAGAGAGACTGCGAGAGAGACTGCGAGGGAGAAAGCGAGGGAGAAAGCGACAGAGACTGTGTGGGAGACTGCAATGGAGACAGCGAGAGAGACTGTGAGGGAGAATGCGAGGGAGACTGCGAGGGAGACTGCGAGGGAGACTGCGAGGGAGACTGCGAGAGAGACTGCGAGAGAGACTGCGAGGGAGACTGCGAGAGAGACTGCGAGGGAGACTGCGAGGGAGACTGCGAGGGAGACTGCGAGAGAGACTGCGAGAGAGACGGCGAGAGAGACGGAGAGAGAGATGGAGAGAGAGACGGCGAGAGAGACTGCGAGAAAGAGAGTGAGAGAGACTGAGAGGGAGACAGCGAGAGAGACTGCGAGAGAGACTGCGAGAGAGACTGCGAGAGAGACTGCGAGAGATACAGCGAGGGATAGAGCGAGGGATAGAGCGAGGGAGACAGCGAGGGAGACAGCGAGAGTACATTGAGAGAGACAGCGAGAGAGACAGCGAGAGAGACAGCGAGAGAGACAGCGAGAGAGACTGCTATGGAGATAGCGAGAGAGACAGCGGGGGATACAGAGAGAGTGACTGCGAGGGAGACGGCGAGGGAGACAGCGAGGGAGACTGCGAGGGAGACTGCGAGGGAGACAGCGAGGGAGACAGCGAGGGAGACAGCGAGGGAGACAGCGAGGGAGACAGCGAGGGAGACAGCGAGGGAAACTGCGAGAGAGACAGCGAGGGAAACTGCGAGAGGGACAGCGAGGGACACAGCGAGGGACACAGCGAGGGAGACAGCGAGGGAGACTGCGAGGGAGACTGCGAGGGAGACAGCGAGAGAGACTGCGAGAGAGACTGCGAGAGAGAGCGCGTGAGAGACAGCGAGAGAGACTGCGTGGGATACAGCGAGGGAGACAGCGAGGGAGACAGCGAGAGAGAATGCGAGAAGGACTGCGAGAGAGACAGCGAGGGAGAAAGCGAGAGCGACTTCGAGAGAGACTGCGAGGGAGACAGCGATAGAGACTGTGAGGGAAACAGCGAGGGAGACAGCGAGGGGACTGCGAGAGAGACTGCGAGGGAGACTGCGAGAGAGACTGCGAGAGAGACTGCGAGAGAGACTGCGAGAGAGACTGCGAGAGAGACTGCGAGAGAGACTGCGAGGGAGACTGCGAGGGAGACTGCGAGAGAGACTGCGAGAGAGACTGCGAGAGAGACTGCGAGAGAGACTGCGAGAGAGAGAGCGAGGGAGAAAGCGAGAGAGAAAGCGAGGGAGACAGCGAGGGAGACAGCGAGGGAGACAGCGAGGGAGACAGCGAGGGAGACAGCGAGGGAGACAGCAAGGGAGACAGCGAGAGAGACAGCGAGAGAGACTGCGAGAGAGACTGCGAGAGAGACTGCGAGAGAGACTGCGAGAGAGACTGCAAGGGAGAGAGCGAGGGAGAAAGCGAGAGAGAAAGCGAGGGAGACAGCGAGGGAGACAGCGAGGGAGACAGCGAGGGAGACAGCGAGGGAGACAGCGAGAGAGACTTCGAGAGAGACTTCGAGAGAGACTGCGAGAGAGACTGCGAGAGAGGCAGCGAGGGAGACAGCGAGGGAGAAAGCGAGGGAGACAGCGAGGGAGACAGCGAGGGAGACAGCGAGGGAGACAGCGAGGGAGACAGCGAGGGAGACAGCGACAGAGACAGCAATAGAGACTGCGAGAGAGACTGCGAGGGACACAGCGAGAGAGACTGCGAGGGAGACAACGAGAGAGAATGTGAGAGAGATCGCGTGAGACAGCGAGGGAGACAGCGAGGGAGATAGCGAGGGAGACAGCGAGGGAGACTGCGAGAGAGAGAGCGAGAGACACAGTGAGGGAGACAGCAAGAGAGACTGCAAGAGAGACTGCGAGGGAGACTGCGAGGGAGACTGCGATGGAGACTGCGAGGGAGACAGCGTGGGAGGCAGCGAGGGAGACAGCGAGAGAAACTGCGACGAAGACTGCGAGAGAGACTGCGAGAGAGATTGCGAGAGAGACTGCGAGAGAGACTGCGAGAGAGACTGCGAGAGAGACTGCGAGAGAGACTGCGAGGGAGAAAGCGAGGGAGAAAGCGAGAGAGACTGCGAGAGAGACTGCGAGAGAGACTGCGAGAGAGACTGCGAGAGAGACTGCGAGGGAGACTGCGAGAGAGACTGCGAGAGAGACTGCGAGGGAGACTGCGAGGGAGACTGCGAGGGAGACTGCGAGAGAGACTGCGAGAGAGACTGCGAGAGAGACTGCGAGAAAGACTGCAAGGGAGAGAGCGAGGGAGAAAGCGAGAGAGAAAGCGAGGGAGACAGCGAGGGAGACAGCGAGGGAGACAGCGAGGGAGACAGCGAGGGAGACAGCAAGGGAGACAGCAAGGGAGACAGCGAGAGAGACAGCGAGAGAGACTGCGAGAGAGACTGCGAGAGAGACTGCGAGAGAGACTGCGAGAGAGACTGCGAGAGAGACTGCGATGGACACAGCGAGAGAGACTGCGAGGGAGACGAGAGAGAATGCGAGAGAGACAGCGAGGGAGACTGCGAGGGAGACTGCGAGGGAGACTGCGAGGGAGACTGCGAGGGAGACAGCAAGAGAGACTGCAAGAGAGACTGCGAGGGAGACTGCCAGAGAGTCTGCGAGGGAGACTGCGAGGGAGACAGCGAGGGAGACAGCGAGGGAGACAGCGAGGGAGAATGCGAGGAAGACTGCGAGGAAGACTGCGAGGAAGACTGCGAGAGAGACTGCGAGAGAGACTGCGAGAGAGACTGCGAGAGAGACTGCGAGAGAGATAGCGAGGGAGATAGCGAGGGAGATAGCGAGAGAGACTGCAAGAGAGACTGCGAGACTAACTGCGAGGGAGACAGCGAGGGAGACAGCGAGGGAGATGGCGAGGGAGACAGCGAGGGATACAGCGAGGGATACAGCGAGGGATACAGCGAGAGAGACTGCGAGAGAGACTGTGAGACTAACTGCGAGGGAGACAGCGAGGGAGATGGCGAGGGAGACAGCGCTGGAGACAGCGAGACAGAATGCGAGAAGGACTGCGAGAGAGACAGCGAGGGAGAAAGCGAGAGCGACTTCGAGAGAGACTGCGAGGGAGACAGCGAGACTGTGAGGGAAACAGCGAGGGAGACTGCGAGGGAGACTGCGAGGGAGACTGCGAGGGAGACTGCGAGGCAGACTGCGAGGGAGACAGCGAGAGAGACAGCGAGAGAGACAGCGAGAGAGACTGCGAGAGAGACTGCGAGAGAGACTGCGAGAGGGACTGCGAGAGGGACAGCGAGAGAGACTGCGAGAGAGACTGCGAGAGAGACTACGAGAGAGACTGCGAGAGAGACTACGAGAGAGACTGCGAGAGAGACTGCGAGAGAGACTGCGAGGGAGAAAGCGAGGGAGAAAGCGACAGAGACTGTGTGGGAGACTGCAATGGAGACAGCGAGAGAGACTGTGAGGGAGACTGCGAGGGAGACTGCGAGGGAGACTGCGAGGGAGACTGCGAGAGAGACTGCGAGAGAGACTGCGAGAGGGACTGCGAGAGGGACAGCGAGAGAGACTGCGAGAGAGACTGCGAGAGAGACTACGAGAGAGACTGCGAGAGAGACTACGAGAGAGACTGCGAGAGAGACTGCGAGAGAGACTGCGAGGGAGAAAGCGAGGGAGAAAGCGACAGAGACTGTGTGGGAGACTGCAATGGAGACAGCGAGAGAGACTGTGAGGGAGACTGCGAGGGAGACTGCGAGGGAGACTGCGAGGGAGACTGCGAGGGAGACTGCGAGAGAGACTGCGAGAGAGACTGCGAGAGAGACTGCGAGGGAGACTGCGAGAGAGACTGCGAGGGAGACTGCGAGGGAGACTGCGAGGGAGACTGCGAGAGAGACTGCGAGAGAGACGGCGAGAGAGACGGAGAGAGAGATGGAGAGAGAGACGGCGAGAGAGACTGCGAGAGAGAGAGTGAGAGAGACTGAGAGGGAGACAGCGAGAGAGACTGCGAGAGAGACTGCGAGAGAGACTGCGAGAGAGACTGCGAGAGATACAGCGAGGGATAGAGCGAGGGATAGAGCGAGGGAGACAGCGAGAGTACATTGAGAGAGACAGCGAGAGAGACAGCGAGAGAGACAGCGAGAGAGACAGCGAGAGAGACTGCTATGGAGATAGCGAGAGAGACAGCGGGGGATACAGAGAGAGTGACTGCGAGGGAGACGGCGAGGGAGACAGCGAGGGAGACAGCGAGGGAGACTGCGAGGGAGACAGCGAGGGAGACAGCGAGGGAGACAGCGAGGGAGACAGCGAGGGAGACAGCGAGGGAGACAGCGAGGGAAACTGCGAGAGAGACAGCGAGGGAAACTGCGAGAGAGACAGCGAGGGACACAGCGAGGGACACAGCGAGGGAGACAGCGAGGGAGACTGCGAGGGAGACTGCGAGGGAGACAGCGAGAGAGACTGCGAGAGAGACTGCGAGAGAGAGCGCGTGAGAGACAGCGAGAGAGACTGCGTGGGATACAGCGAGGGAGACAGCGAGGGAGACAGCGAGAGAGAATGCGAGAAGGACTGCGTGAGAGACAGCGTGGGAGAAAGCGAGAGCGACTTCGAGAGAGACTGCGAGGGAGACAGCGATAGAGACTGTGAGGGAAACAGCGAGGGAGACAGCGAGGGGACTGCGAGAGAGACTGCGAGAGAGACTGCGAGAGAGACTGCGAGAGAGACTGCGAGAGAGACTGCGAGAGAGACTGCGAGGGAGACTGCGAGGGAGACTGCGAGGGAGACTGCGAGAGAGACTGCGAGAGAGACTGCGAGAGAGACTGCGAGAGAGACTGCAAGGGAGAGAGCGAGGGAGAAAGCGAGAGAGAAAGCGAGGGAGACAGCGAGGGAGACAGCGAGGGAGACAGCGAGGGAGACAGCGAGGGAGACAGCGAGGGAGACAGCGAGGGAGACAGCAAGGGAGACAGCGAGAGAGACAGCGAGAGAGACTGCGAGAGAGACTGCGAGAGAGACTGCGAGAGAGACTGCGAGAGAGACTGCGAGAGAGACTGCAAGGGAGAGAGCGAGGGAGAAAGCGAGAGAGAAAGCGAGGGAGACAGCGAGGGAGACAGCGAGGGAGACAGCGAGGGAGACAGCGAGGGAGACAGCGAGGGAGACAGCGAGAGAGACTTCGAGAGAGACTTCGAGAGAGACTGCGAGAGAGACTGCGAGAGAGACTGCGAGAGAGGCAGCGAGGGAGACAGCGAGGGAGACAGCGAGGGAGACAGCGAGGGAGACAGCGACAGAGACAGCAATAGAGACTGCGAGAGAGACTGCGAGGGACACAGCGAGAGAGACTGCGAGGGAGACAACGAGAGAGAATGTGAGAGAGATCGCGTGAGACAGCGAGGGAGACAGCGAGGGAGATAGCGAGGGAGACAGCGAGGGAGACTGCGAGAGAGAGAGCGAGAGACACAGTGAGGGAGACAGCAAGAGAGACTGCAAGAGAGACTGCGAGGGAGACTGCGAGGGAGACTGCGAGGGAGACTGCGAGGGAGACAGCGTGGGAGGCAGCGAGGGAGACAGCGAGAGAAACTGCGACGAAGACTGCGAGAGAGACTGCGAGAGAGACTGCGAGAGAGACTGCGAGAGAGACTGCGAGAGAGACTGCGAGGGAGAAAGCGAGGGAGAAAGCGAGAGAGACTGCGAGAGAGACTGCGAGAGAGACTGCGAGGGAGACTGCAAGGGAGACTGCAAGGGAGACAGCGAGAGAGACAGCGAGAGAGACTGCGAGAGAGACTGCGAGGGAGAAAGCGAGAGAGACTGCGAGAGAGAAAGCGAGAGAGACTGCGAGGGAGACTGCAAGGGAGACAGCGAGAGAGACAGCGAGGGAGATAGCGCGGGGGATAGCGAGGGAGATAGCGAGGGAGATAGCGAGAGAGATAGCGAGAGAGATAGCGAGAGAGACTGCAAGAGAGACTGTGAGGGAGAGAGCGAGGGAGAGAGCGAGGGAGAACACGAGGGAGACAGCGATAGAAACTGCGAGAGAGACTGCGAGAGAGACTGTGAGAGAGACCTCGAGGGAGACAGCGAGGGAGACTGTGAGGGAGACAGCGAGGGAGACAGCGAGAGAGACTGCGAGTGAGACTGTGAGGGAGACAGCGAGAGAGACTGCGAGGGAGAAAGCGAGGGAGAAAGCGAGAGAGACTGCTATGGAGATAGCGAGAAAAACAGCGAGGGATACAGCGAGAGACACTGCGAGGGAGACAGCGATTGAGACGGCGAGGGAGACAGCGAGGGAGAAAGCGAGGGAGACAGCGAGGGAGACAGCGAGAGAGACAGCGAGAGAGACAGCGAGAGAGACTTCGAGAGAGACTTCGAGAGAGACTTCGAGAGAGACTTCGAGAGAGACTTCGAGAGAGACTTCGAGAGAGTCTGCGAGGGAGGCAGCGAGGGAGGCAGCGAGGGAGACAGCGAGGGAGACAGCGAGGGAGACAGCGAGGGAGACAGCAAGAGAGACTGTGAGAGAGACTGCGATGGACACAGCGAGAGAGACTGCGAGGGAGACGAGAGAGAATGCGAGAGAGAATGCGAGAGAGATCGCGTGAGACAGCGAGGGAGACAGCGAGGGAGACAGCGAGGGAGACTGCGAGGGAGACTGCGAGGGAGACTGCGAGGGAGACAGCAAGAGAGACAGCAAGAGAGACAGCAAGAGAGACTGCAAGAGAGACTGCAAGAGAGACTGCAAGAGAGACTGCGAGGGAGACAGCGAGGGAGACTGCGAGGAAGACTGCGAGGAAGACTGCGAGGAAGACTGCGAGGAAGACTGCGAGGAAGACTGCGAGGAAGACTGCGAGAGAGACTGCGAGAGAGACTGCGAGAGAGACTGCGAGAGAGACTGCGAGGGAGAAAGCGAGAGAGACTGCGAGAGAGACTGCGAGGGAGAAAGCGAGAGAGACTGCGAGGGAGACTGCGAGGGAGACTGCAAGGGAGACAGCAAGAGAGACAGCGAGGGAGACAGCGAGGGAGATAGCGAGGGAGATAGCGAGGGAGATAGCGAGGGAGATAGCGAGGGAGATAGCGAGGGAGATAGCGAGGGAGATAGCGAGGGAGATAGAGAGAGAGATAGCGAGAGAGACTGCGAGAGAGACTGCGAGAGAGACTGTGAGGGAGACTGTGAGGGAGACAGCGAGGGAGACTGCGAGAGAGACTGCTATGGAGATAGCGAGAGAGACAGCGAGGGATACAGCGAGAGAGACTGCGAGACTAACGGCGAGAGAGACAGCGAGGGAGATGGCGAGGGAGACTGCGCTGGAGACTGCGAGAGAGAATGCGAGAAGGACTGCGAGAGAGACAGCGAGGGAGAAAGCAAGAGCGACTTCGAGAGAGACTGCGAGGGAGACAGCGAGACTGTGAGGGAAACAGCGAGGGAGACAGCGAGAGAGACTGCGAGGGAGACTGCGAGGGAGACTGCGAGGGAGACTGCGAGAGGGATATTGAGGGAGACAGCGAGGGAGACAGCGAGGGAGACAGCGAGGGAGACAGCGAGAGAGACAGCGAGGGAGACAGCGAGAGGGATATTGAGGGAGACTGCGAGAGGGATATTGAGGGAGACTGCGAGAGGGATATTGAGGGAGACTGCGAGAGAGACTGCGAGAGAGACTGCGAGGGAGACTGCGAGGGAGACTGCGAGGGAGACTGCGAGGGAGACTGCGAGGGAGACTGCAAGAGAGAATGCGAGAGAGACTGCGAGAGGGATATTGAGGGAGACAGCGAGGGAGACAGCGAGGGAGACAGCGAGGGAGACAGCGAGAGAGACAGCGAGGGAGACAGCGAGAGAGACAGCGAGAGAGACAGCGAGGGAGACAGCGAGGGAGACAGCGAGGGAGACAGCGAGGGAGACAGCGAGAGAGACTGCGAGGGAGACAGCGAGGGAGACAGCGAGGGAGACAGCGAGGGAGACAGCGAGGGAGACAGCGAGGGAGACAGCGAGAGAGACTGCGAGGGAGACTGCGAGAGAGACTGAGGGAGAGAGCGAGGGAGAAAGCGAGAGAGAAAGCGAGGGAGACAGCGAGGGAGACAGCGAGGGAGACAGCGAGGGAGACAGCGAGGTAGACAGCGAGGTAGACAGCGAGAGAGACTTCGAGAGAGACTGCGAGGGAGGCAGCGAGGGAGACAGCGAGGGAGACAGCGAGGGAGACAGCGACAGAGACAGCAATAGAGACTGCGAGAGAGACTGCGAGAGAGACTGCGAGGGAGACTGCGAGAGAGAGAGCGAGAGAGAGAGCGAGAGACACAGCGAGGGAGACAGCAAGAGAGACTGCAAGAGAGACAGCGTGGGAGGCAGCGAGGGAGACAGCGAGAGAAACTGCGAGGAAGACTGCGAGAGAGACTGCGAGAGAGACTGCAAGAGAGAAAGCGAGAGAGACTGCGAGGGAGAAAGCGAGAGAGACTGCGAGGGAGACTGCAAGGGAGACTGCAAGGGAGACAGCGAGAGAGACAGCGAGGGAGATAGCGAGGGAGATAGCGAGGGAGATAGCGAGGGAGATAGCGAGGGAGATAGCGAGAGAGATAGCGAGAGAGATAGCGAGGGAGAGAGCGAGCGAGACTGCGAGAGAGACTGCGAGAGAGACTGCGAGGGAGAGAGCGAGCGAGATAGCGAGAGAGAACACGAGGGAGACAGCGAGGGAGACAGCGAGGGAGACAGCGAGAGAGACAGCGAGAGAGACTGCGAGTGAGACTGTGAGGGAGACAGCGAGAAAGACTGCGAGGGAGAAAGCGAGAGAAACTGCGAGAGAGACTGCTATGGAGATAGCGAGAGAGACAGCGAGGGATACAGCGAGAGACACTGCGAGGGAGACTGCGATTGAGACTGCGATTGAGACGGCTAGGGAGACGGCGAGAGAGACAGCGAGGGAGACAGCGACGGAGACAGCGTGGGAGACAGCGAGGGAGACAGCGAGAGAGACAGCGAGAGAGACAGCGAGAGAGACAGCGAGAGAGACAGCGAGAGGGATATTGAGGGAGACAGCGAGGGAGACAGCGAGAGAGACAGCGAGAGAGACAGCGAGAGAGACAGCGAGGGAGACAGCGAGGGAGACAGCGAGGGAGACAGCGAGGGAGACAGCGAGGGAGACAGCGAGAGAGACTGCGAGGGAGACTGCGAGAGAGACTGCGAGAGAGACTGCGAGTGAGACTGCGAGAGAGACTGCGAGAGAGACTGCGAGAGAGACTGAGGGAGAGAGCGAGGGAGAAAGCGAGAGAGAAAGCGAGGGAGACAGCGAGGGAGACAGCGAGGGAGACAGCGAGGGAGACAGCGAGGGAGACAGCGAGGTAGACAGCGAGAGAGACTTCGAGAGATACTGCGAGGGAGGCAGCGAGGGAGACAGCGAGGGAGACAGCGAGGGAGACAGCGAGGGAGACAGCGAGGGAGAAAGTGAGGGAGACAGCGACAGAGACAGCAATAGAGACTGCGAGAGAGACTGCGAGGGACACAGCGAGAGAGACTGCGAGGGAGACAACGAGAGAGAATGCGAGAGAGATCGCGTGAGACAGCGAGGGAGACTGCGAGAGAGAGAGCGAGAGACACAGCGAGGGAGACAGCAAGAGAGACTGCAAGAGAGACTGCGAGGGAGACTGCGAGGGAGACAGCGTGGGAGACAGCGTGGGAGGCAGCGAGGGAGACAGCGAGAGAAACTGCGAGGAAGACTGCGAGAGAGACAGCGAGGGAGACTGCGAGGAAGACTGCGAGGGAGACAGCGAGGAAGACTGCGAGGAAGACTGCGAGGAAGACTGCGAGGAAGACTGCGAGGAAGACTGCGAGAGAGACTGCGAGAGAGACTGCGAGAGAGACTGCGAGGGAGACAGCGAGGGAGACAGCGAGGGAGACTGCGAGGAAGACTGCGAGGAAGACTGCGAGGAAGACTGCGAGAGAGACTGCAAGAGAGACTGCGAGGGAGACAGCGAGGGAGACAGCGAGGGAGACAGCGAGGGAGACAGCGAGGGAGACAGCGAGGGAGACTGCGAGGAAGACTGCGAGGAAGACTGCGAGAGAGACTGCGAGAGAGACTGCGAGAGAGACTGCGAGAGAGACTGCGAGAGAGACTGCGAGGGAGAAAGCGAGAGAGACTGCGAGAGAGACTGCGAGGGAGAAAGCGAGAGAGACTGCGAGGGAGACTGCGAGGGAGACTGCGAGGGAGACTGCGAGGGAGACAGCGAGAGAGACAGCGAGAGAGACAGCGAGGGAGATAGCGAGGGAGATAGCGAGGGAGATAGCGAGGGAGATAGCGAGGGAGATAGCGAGAGAGACTGCGAGAGAGACTGCGAGAGAGACTGCGAGAGAGACTGTGAGGGAGACTGTGAGGGAGACAGCGAGGGAGACTGCTATGGAGATAGCGAGAGAGACAGCGAGGGATACAGCGAGAGAGACTGCGAGACTAACTGCGAGGGAGACGGTGAGGGAGATGGCGAGGGTGACAGCGAGGGAGACGGCGAGAGAGACAGCGAGAGAGACTGCGAGGGAGACTGCGAGGGAGACTGCGAGGGAGACTGCGAGGGAGACTGCGAGGGAGACAGAGAGAGAGACTGCGAGAGAGACTGCGAGAGAGACTGCGAGAGAGACTGCGAGAGAGACTGCGAGAGAGACTGCGAGAGAGACTGCGAGTGAGACTGCGAGAGAGACTGCGAGGGAGACAGGGAGAGGGACTGCGAGAGAGAAAGCGAGAGAGAAAGCCAGAGAGTGCGAGGGAGACAGCGAGGGAGACAGCGAGAGAGAATGCGAGAGAGACAGCGAGGGAGACAGCGAGGGAGACAGCGAGGGAGACAGCGAGGGAGACAGCGAGGGAGACAGCGAGGGAGACATCGAGAGAGACAACGAGAGAGACATCGAGAGAGACAGCGAAAGAGAATGCGAGAGACACTGCGAGAGAGACTGCGAGAGAGACATCCAGGGTTACTTCGAGGGAGACTTCGAGGGAGACTGCGAGGGAGACAGCGTGAGAGACTGAGAGAGACAGCGAGAGAGACAGTGAGGGAGACAGCGAGGGAGACAGCGAGGGAGACAGCGAGGGAGACTGTGAGGGAGACAGCGAGAGAGTCTGCGAGGGAGAGAGTGAGGGAGAAAGCGAGAGAGACTGCGAGGGAGACAGCGATCGAGACTTCGAGGGAGACAGCGAGAGAGACAGCGAGAGAGACAGCGAGAGAGACAGCGAGAGAGACTGCGAGAGAGACTGCGAGAGAGACTGCGAGAGAGACTGCGAGGGAGACTGCGAGGGAGACAGCGAGGGAGACAGCGAGAGAGACTGTGAAGGAGACAGCGAGGGAGACAGCGAGGGAGACTGCGAGGGAGACTGCGAGAGAGACTGCGAGAGAGACTGCGAGAGAGACTGCGAGAGAGACTGCGAGGGAGACTGCGAGGGAGACTGCGAGGGAGACTGCGAGAGAGACTGCGAGAGAGACTGCGAGGGAGACTGCGAGGGAGACAGCGAGGGAGACAGCGAAGGCGACTGCGAGAGACAGCGAGGGGGACAGCGAGGGAGAATGCGAGGGAGACAGCGAGGGAAACTGCGAGGGAGACTGCGAGGGAGACTGCGAGGGAGACTGCGAGGGAGACTGCGAGAGACACTGCGAGAGACACTGCGAGAGAGACTGCGAGAGAGACTGCGAGGGAGAATGCGAGGGAGAATGCGAGGGGGACAGCGAGGGGGACAGCGAGGGGGACAGCGAGGGGGACAGCGAGAGAGACAGCGAGAGAGACAGCGAGGGAGACAGCGAGGGAGACAGCGAGGGAGACAGCGAGGGAGACTGAGTGACAGACTGCGAGAGAGACAGCGAAAGCGACAGCGAAAGAGACAGCGAAAGAGACAGCGAAAGAGACAGCGAAAGAGACAGCGAAAGAGACAGCGAGGGATACTGCGAGGGATACTGCGAGGGAGACGGCGAGATAGACGGCGAGAGAGACAGCGAGTGAGACAGCGAGTGAGACAGCGAGTGAGACGGCGTGGGAGGCGGTGAGAGACTGCGAGACAGATAGCGAGACAGTCTGCGTGAGAGACAGCGAGGGAGACCGCGAGGGAGACAGCGAGGGAGACAGAACATAGAACATAGAACATACAGCACAGAACAGGCCCTTCGGCCCACAATGTTGTGCCGATCCTTTGTCCTCTGTCAAGGACAATTTAATCTATACCCCATCATTCTCCTTTATCCATATACCTATCCAAAAGCCTTTTGAAAGTCCCTAAAGTTTCTGACTCAACAACTTCCCCGGGCAAGGCATTCCATGCCTCGACCACTCTCTGGGTAAAGAACCTTCCCCTGACATCCCCCTTATATCTCCCACCCTTCACCTTAAATTTATGACCCCTTGTAACGCTTTGCTCCACCCGGGGAAAAAGTTTCTGACTGTCTACCCTATCTATTCCCCTGATCATCTTATAAACCTCTATCATGTCACCCCTCATCCTTCTCCTTTCTAATGAGAAGAGGCCTAGAATGTTCAGCCTTTCCTCGTAAGACTTATTCTCCATTCCAGGCAACATCCTGGTAAATCTCCTCTGCACCCTCTCCAAGGCTTCCACATCCTTCCTAAAATGAGGCGACCAGAACTGCACACAGTACTCCAAATGAGGCCTTACCAAGGTCCTGTACAGCTGCATCATCACCTCACGGCTCTTAAATTCAATCCCTCTGCTAATGAACGCTAACACCCCATATGCCTTCTTCACAGCCCTATCCACTTGAGTTGCAACTTTCAATGATCTATGCACATAGACCCCAAGGTCTCTCTGCTCCTCCACATGCCCAAGAACCCTACCGTTAACCCAGTATTTTGCATTCATGTTTGTCCTTCCAAAATGGACGACCTCACACTTTTCAGGGTTAAACTCCATCTGCCACTTTTCAGCCCAGCACTGCAACCTATCCAAGTCCCTTTGCAGACGACAATAGCCCTCCTCGGTATCCACAACTCCACCAACCTTTGTATCATCTGCAAATTTACTGACCCACCCTTCGACTTCCTCATCCAAGTCGTTAATAAAAATCACAAACAGGAGAGGACCCAGAACTGATCCCTGCGGCACGCCACTGGTAACTGGGCTCCAGGCTGAGTATTTACCATCTAAGACCACTCTCTGCCTTCTATCAGTTAGCCAATTCTTAATCCAACTGGCCACATTCCCCACTATCCCATGCCTCCTGACTTTCTCCATAAGTCTACCATGGGGGACCTTATCAAATGCCTTACTAAAATCCATGTACACCACATCCACTGGTTTACCCTCATCCACTTGCTTGGTCACCTGCTCAAAGAATTCAATCAGGCTTGTGAGGCAAGACCTACCCCTCACAAAACCGTGCTGACTGTCCCGAATCAAGCAGTGTCTTTCCAGATGCTCAGAAATCCTATCCCTCAGCACCTTTTCCATCAACTTGCCTACCACCGAAGTAAGACTAACTGGCCTGTAATTCCCAGGGTTGTTCCTATTCCCTTTCTTGAACAGGGGCACAACATTTGCCACCCTCCAATCACCTGGTACCACCCCCGTCAGCAGAGAAGATGAAAAGATCATTGCCAGCGGCTCTGCAATTTCATCCCTTGCTTCCCATAACATCCTTGGATATACCCCGTCAGGCCCGGGAGACTTGTCTATCTTCAAGTTATTCAAAAACCCCAACACATCTTCCCTCCTAACGAGCACTTCCTCGAGCTTACCAGTCTACAGCTTACAGCGAGGGAGACAGCGAGGGAGACAGCGAGGGAGACAGCGAGGGAGACATTGAGGGAGACATCGAGGAAGACAGCGAGAGAGACAGCGAGAGAGACTGCGAGAGAGACTGCGAGAGCGACTGCTAGGGAGACAGCGAGGGAGACAGCGAGGGAGGCAGCGAGGGAGGCAGCGAGGGAGACAGCGAGGGAGACAGCGAGAGAAACTGCGAGGAAGATGGCGAGAGAGACTGCGAGAGAGACGGCGAGGGAGACATTGAGGGAGAGAGCGAGGGACACAGCGAGGGAGAAAGCGAGGGAGACAGCGAGGGAGACAGCCAGGGAGACAGCGAGGGAGACAGCGAGAGAGACTGCGAGAGAGACTGCGAGGGAGACTGCGAGGGAGACTGCGAGGGAGACAGCGAGGGAGACTGTGAGAAGGACTGCGAGAAGGACTGTGATAGAGACAGCGAGAGAGACTGCGAGGGACACAGCGAGGGAGACAGCGAGAGAGACTGCGAGGGAGACAACGAGAGAGACTGCGAGAGAGATCACGTGAAACAGTGAGGGAGATAGCGAGGGAGACAGCGAGGGAGACTGCGAGAGAGCGAGCGAGAGACACAGCGAGGGAGACAGCAAGAGAGACTGCAAGAGAGGCAGCGAGGGAGACAGCGAGAGAGACAGCGAGAGAGACTGCGAGAGAGACTGCGAGAGAGACTGCGAGAGAGACTGCGAGAGAGACTGCGAGGGATAGAGCGAGGGAGACAGCGAGGGAGACAGCGAGGGAGACAGCGAGGGAGACAGCGAGGGAGACAGCGAGAGTACATTGAGAGAGACAGCGAGAGAGACTGCGAGGGAGACTGCGAGGGAGACTGCGAGGGAGACGGCGAGGGAGACGGCGAGGGAGACGGCGAGGGAGACAGCGACAGAGACAGCGACAGAGACAGCGACAGAGACAGCGACAGAGACAGCGAGGGAGACAGTGAGAGAGACTGCTATGGAGATAGCGAGAGAGACAGCGGGGGATACAGAGAGAGTGACTGCGAGGGAGACGACGAGGGAGACGACGAGGGAGACGACGAGGGAGACGACGAGGGAAACAGCGAGGGAGACAGCGAGGGAGACAGCGAGGGAGACAGCGAGGGAGACAGCGAGAGAGACTGCGAGAGAGACTGCGAGAGAGACTGCGAGAGAGACTGCGAGAGAGACTGCGAGGGAGACAGCGAGGGAGACTGCGAGGGAGACAGCGAGGGAGACAGCGAGGGAAACTGCGAGAGAGACAGCGAGGGACACAGCGAGGGAGACAGCGAGGGAGACAGCGAGGGAGACAGCGAGGGAGACAGCGAGAGAGACAGCGAGAGAGACTGTGAGGGAAACAGCGAGGGAGACAGCGAGGGAGACAGCGAGGGAGACTGCGAGGGAGACTGCGAGGGAGACTGCGAGTGATACTGCGAGAGAGACTGCGAGGGAGACTGCGAGAGAGACTGCGAGAGAGACTGCGAGAGAGACTGCGAGAGAGACTGCGAGGGAGACTGCGAGGGAGACTGCGAGGGAGACTGCGAGGGAGACTGCGAGAGAGACTGCGAGAGAGACTGCGAGAGAGACTGCGAGGGAGACTGCGAGGGAGACTGCGAGGGAGACTGCGAGGGAGACTGCGAGAGAGACTGCGAGAGAGACTGCGAGAGAGACTGCGAGGGGGATATTGAGGGAGACTGCGAGGGAGACTGCGAGGGAGACTGCGAGAGAGAATGCGAGAGAGACTGCGAGAGAGACTGCGAGAGAGATATTGAGGGAGACTGCGAGGGAGACTGCGAGGGAGACAGCGAGGGAGACAGCGAGAGAGACAGCGAGAGAGACAGCGAGGGAGACAGCGAGGGAGACAGCGAGGGAGACAGCGAGGGAGACTGCGAGGGAGACTGCGAGAGAGACTGCGAGAGAGACTGCGAGAGAGACTGCGAGAGAGAGAGCGAGGGAGAAAGCGAGAGAGACTGCGAGAGAGACAGCGATAGAAACAGCGAGGGAGTCAGCGAGAGAGACAGCGAGAGAGACTGCGAGAGAGACTGCGAGAGAGACTGCGAGAGAGACTGTGAGAGAGACCTCGAGGGAGACAGCGAGAGAGACTGTGAGGGAGACAGCGAGGGAGACAGTGAGAGAGACAGCGAGAGAGACTGTGAGGGAGACAGCGAGAGAGAAAGTGAGGGAGGAAGCGAGAGAAACTGCGAGAGAGACTGCTATGGAGATAGCGAGAGAGACAGCGAGGGAGACAGCGATTGAGACGGCGAGAGAGAGCGAGGGAGAGAGCGAGGGAGAGAGCGAGGGAGAGAGCGAGGGAGAGAGCGAGGGAGAGAGCGAGGGAGACAGCGAGGGAGACAGCGAGGGAGACAGTGAGGGAGACAGTGAGGGTGACAGCGAGGGAGACAGCGAGGGAGACAGCGAGGTAGACAGCGAGAGAGACATCGAGAGAGACTGCGAGGGAGGCAGCGAGGGAGGCAGCGAGGGAGGCAGCGAGGGAGACAGCGAGGGAGACAGCGACAGAGACAGCAATAGAGACTGCGAGAGAGACTGCGAGGGAGACAACGAGAGAGAATGCGAGAGAGATCGTGTGAGACAGCGAGGTAGCCAGCGAGGGAGATAGCGAGGGAGACAGCGAGGGAGACAGCGAGGGAGACTGCGAGAGAGAGAGCGAGAGACACAGCGAGGGAGACAGCAAGAGAGACAGCAAGAGAGACTGCAAGAGAGACTGCAAGAGAGACTGCAAGAGAGACTGCAAGAGAGACTGCGAGGGAGACTGCGAGGGAGACTGCGAGGGAGACAGCGTGGGAGGCAGCGAGGGAGACTGCGAGAGAGACTGCGAGAGAGACTGCGAGAGAGACTGCGAGAGAGACTGCGAGAGAGACTGAGAGAGAGACTGAGAGAGAGACTGAGAGAGAGACTGCGAGAGAGACTGCGAGAGAGACTGCGAGGGAGAAAGCGAGAGAGAAAGCGAGAGAGACTGCGAGAGAGACTGCGAGGGAGAAAGCGAGAGAGACTGCGAGGGAGACTGCAAGGGAGATAGCGAGGGAGATAGCGAGGGAGATAGCGAGAGAGACTGCGAGGGAGACGGCGAGGGAGAAAGCGAGAGAGTCTGCGAGGGAGACAGCGATAGAAACTGCGAGGGAGTCAGCGAGAGAGACAGCGAGAGAGACTGCGAGAGAGACTGCGAGAGAGACTGTGAGAGAGACCTCGAGGGATACAGCGAGGAAGACAGCGAGGAAGACAGCGAGGAAGACAGCGAGGAAGACAGCGAGGAAGACAGCGAGGAAGACAGCGAGGGAGACAGCGAGGGAGACAGCGAGAGAGACTGCGAGGGAGATAGCGAGAGAGACAGCGAGAGAGACTGCGAGTGAGACTGTGAGGCAGACAGCGAGAGAGACTGCGAGGGAGAAAGCGAGAGAAACTGCGAGAGAGACTGCTATGGAGATAGCGAGAGAGACAGCGAGGGATACAGCGCGAGACACTGCGAGAGAGAATGCGAGGGAGACAGCGATTGAGATGGCGAGGGAGACGGCGAGAGGGAGAGCGAGAGAGAGAGCGAGGGAGACAGCGAGGGAGACAGCGAGGGAGACAGCGAGGGAGACAGCGAGGTAGACAGTGAGAGAGACTTCGAGAGAGACTGCGAGGGAGGCAGCGAGGGAGACATAGAACATAGAACATAGAACATACAGCACAGAACAGGCCCTTCGGCCCACAATGTTGTGCCGATCCTTTGTCCTCTGTCAAGGAAATTTAATCTATACCCCATCATTCTCCTTTATCCATATACCTATCCAAAAGCCTTTTGAAAGTCCCTAAAGTTTCTGACTCAACAACTTCCCCGGGCAAGGCATTCCATGCCTCGACCACTCTCTGGGTAAAGAACCTTCCCCTGACATCCCCCTTATATCTCCCACCCTTCACCTTAAATTTATGACCCCTTGTAACGCTTTGCTCCACCCGGGGAAAAAGTTTCTGACTGTCTACCCTATCTATTCCCCTGATCATCTTATAAACCTCTATCATGTCACCCCTCATCCTTCTCCTTTCTAATGAGAAGAGGCCTAGAATGTTCAGCCTTTCCTCGTAAGACTTATTCTCCATTCCAGGCAACATCCTGGTAAATCTCCTCTGCACCCTCTCCAAGGCTTCCACATCCTTCCTAAAATGAGGCGACCAGAACTGCACACAGTACTCCAAATGAGGCCTTACCAAGGTCCTGTACAGCTGCATCATCACCTCACGGCTCTTAAATTCAATCCCTCTGCTAATGAACGCTAACACCCCATATGCCTTCTTCACAGCCCTATCCACTTGAGTTGCAACTTTCAATGATCTATGCACATAGACCCCAAGGTCTCTCTGCTCCTCCACATGCCCAAGAACCCTACCGTTAACCCAGTATTTTGCATTCATGTTTGTCCTTCCAAAATGGACGACCTCACACTTTTCAGGGTTAAACTCCATCTGCCACTTTTCAGCCCAGCACTGCAACCTATCCAAGTCCCTTTGCAGACGACAATAGCCCTCCTCGGTATCCACAACTCCACCAACCTTTGTATCATCTGCAAATTTACTGACCCACCCTTCGACTTCCTCATCCAAGTCGTTAATAAAAATCACAAACAGGAGAGGACCCAGAACTGATCCCTGCGGCACGCCACTGGTAACTGGGCTCCAGGCTGAGTATTTACCATCTAAGACCACTCTCTGCCTTCTATCAGTTAGCCAATTCTTAATCCAACTGGCCACATTCCCCACTATCCCATGCCTCCTGACTTTCTCCATAAGTCTACCATGGGGGACCTTATCAAATGCCTTACTAAAATCCATGTACACCACATCCACTGGTTTACCCTCATCCACTTGCTTGGTCACCTGCTCAAAGAATTCAATCAGGCTTGTGAGGCAAGACCTACCCCTCACAAAACCGTGCTGACTGTCCCGAATCAAGCAGTGTCTTTCCAGATGCTCAGAAATCCTATCCCTCAGCACCTTTTCCATCAACTTGCCTACCACCGAAGTAAGACTAACTGGCCTGTAATTCCCAGGGTTGTTCCTATTCCCTTTCTTGAACAGGGGCACAACATTTGCCACCCTCCAATCACCTGGTACCACCCCCGTCAGCAGAGAAGATGAAAAGATCATTGCCAGCGGCTCTGCAATTTCATCCCTTGCTTCCCATAACATCCTTGGATATACCCCGTCAGGCCCGGGGGACTTGTCTATCTTCAAGTTATTCAAAAACCCCAACACATCTTCCCTCCTAACAAGCACTTCCTCGAGCTTACCAGTCTGCTTCCCACCGTCCTCTTCAGTAATACACCCCTTCTCATTCGTAAATACCGAAGAGAAGTACTCATTCAAAACCTCACTTATCTCTTCCGGCTCAACACACAGTCTCCCGCTATTGTCCTTGACCGGACCTACGGTCCCCCTAGTCATCCTCATATTTCTGACAGCGAGAGAGACAGCGACAGAGACAGCGACAGAGACAGCGACAGAGACAGCGACAGAGACAGAGACTGTGAGAGAGACTGCAAGGGACACAGCGAGAGAAACTGCGAGGGTGACAACGAGAGAGAATGCGAGAGAGATCGAGGGAGACAGCGAGGGAGACAGCGAGGGAGACAGCGAGGGAGACAGCGAGGGAGACAGCGAGGGAGACAGCGAGGGAGACGGCGTGGGAGGCAGTGAGAGACTGCGAGACAGATAGCGAGACAGTCTGCGAGAGAGACCGCGAGGGAGACCGCGAGGGAGACAGCGAGGGAGACAGCGAGGGAGACAGCGAGGGAGACAGCGAGAGAGACTGCGAGAGCGACTGCTGGGGAGACAGCGAGGGAGGCAGCGAGGGAGACAGCGAGGGAGACAGCGAGGGAGACAGCGAGGGAGACAGCGAGGGAGACAGCGAGGGAGACAGCGAGAGAAACTGCGAGGGAGACGGCGAGGGAGACGGCGAGGGAGACGGCGAGGGAGACAGCGACGGAGACAGCGACAGAGACAGCGACAGAGACAGCGACAGAGACAGCGACAGAGACAGCGACAGAGACAGCGAGGGAGACAGTGAGAGAGACTGCAATGGAGATAGCGAGAGAGACAGCGGGGGATACAGAGAGAGTGACTGCGAGGGAGACGGCGAGGGAGACGGCGAGGGAGACGACGAGGGAGACGACGAGGGAGACGGCGAGGGAGACAGCGAGGGAGACAGCGAGGGAGACAGCGAGGGAGACAGCGAGGGAGACAGCGAGAGAGACTGCGAGAGAGACTGCGAGAGAGACTGCGAGGGAGACAGCGAGGGAGACAGCGAGGGAGACAGCGAGGGAGACAGCGAGGGAAACTGCGAGAGAGACAGCGAGGGACACAGCGAGGGACACAGCGAGGGAGACAGCGAGGGAGACAGCGAGGGAGACAGCGAGGGAGACAGCGAGAGAGACTGTGAGGGAGACAGCGAGAGAGACTGCGAGGGAGACTGCGAGAGAGACTGCGAGAGAGACTGCGAGAGAGACTGCGAGGGAGACTGCGAGGGAGACTGCGAGGGAGACTGCGAGGGAGACTGCGAGAGAGAATGCGAGAGAGACTGCGAGAGAGACTGCGAGAGGGATATTGAGGGAGACTGCGAGGGAGACTGCGAGGGAGACAGCGAGGGAGACAGCGAGGGAGACAGCGAGGGAGACAGCGAGGGAAACTGCGAGAGAGACAGCGAGGGACACAGCGAGGGACACAGCGAGGGAGACAGCGAGGGAGACAGCGAGGGAGACAGCGAGGGAGACAGCGAGAGAGACTGTGAGGGAGACAGCGAGGGAGACTGCGAGGGAGACTGCGAGAGAGACTGCGAGAGAGACTGCGAGGGAGACTGCGAGGGAGACTGCGAGGGAGACTGCGAGGGAGACTGCGAGAGAGAATGCGAGAGAGACTGCGAGAGAGACTGCGAGAGGGATATTGAGGGAGACTGCGAGGGAGACTGCGAGGGAGACAGCGAGAGAGACAGCGAGGGAGACAGCGAGCGAGACAGCGAGGGAGACAGCGAGGGAGACTGCGAGGGAGACTGCGAGGGAGACTGCGAGGGAGACTGCGAGAGAGACTGCGAGAGAGACTGCGAGAGAGACTGCGAGAGAGACTGCGAGAGAGACTGCGAGGGAGAGAGCGAGGGAGAAAGCGAGAGAGAAAGCGAGAGAGAAAGCGAGAGAGACTGCGAGAGAGACAGCGATAGAAACAGCGATAGAAACAGCGAGGGAGTCAGCGAGAGAGACAGCGAGAGAGACAGCGAGAGAGACTGCGAGAGAGACTGCGAGAGAGACTGCGAGAGAGACTGTGAGAGAGACCTCGAGGGAGACAGCGAGAGAGACTGTGAGGGAGACAGCGAGGGAGACAGTGAGAGAGACAGCGAGAGAGACTGTGAGGCAGACAGCGAGAGAGACTGCGAGGGAGGAAGCGAGAGAAACTGCGAGAGAGACTGCTATGGAGATAGCGAGAGAGACAGCGAGGGAGACAGCGATTGAGACGGCGAGAGAGAGAGCGAGGGAGAGAGCGAGGGAGACAGCGAGGGAGACAGCGAGGGAGACAGCGAGGGAGACAGCGAGGGAGACAGCGAGGGAGACAGCGAGAGAGACATCGAGAGAGACTGCGAGGGAGGCAGCGAGGGAGGCAGCGAGGGAGACAGCGAGGGAGACAGCGAGGGAGACATCGAGAGAGACTGCGAGGGAGGCAGCGAGGGAGGCAGCGAGGGAGACAGCGAGGGAGACAGCGAGGGAGACAGCGACAGAGACAGCAATAGAGACTGCGAGAGAGACTGCGAGGGAGACAACGAGAGAGAATGCGAAAGAGATCGTGTGAGACAGCGAGGGAGCCAGCGAGGGAGATAGCGAGGGAGACAGCGAGGGAGACTGCGAGAGAGAGAGCGAGAGACACAGCGAGGGAGACAGCAAGAGAGACAGCAAGAGAGACTGCAAGAGAGACTGCAAGAGAGACTGCAAGAGAGACTGCAAGAGAGACTGCGAGGGAGACTGCGAGGGAGACAGCGTGGGAGGCAGCGAGGGAGACAGCGAGGAAGACTGCGAGAGAGACTGCGAGAGAGACTGCGAGAGAGACTGCGAGAGAGACTGCGAGAGAGACTGAGAGAGAGACTGCGAGAGAGACTGCGAGGGAGAAAGCGAGAGAGAAAGCGAGAGAGACTGCGAGGGAGAAAGCGAGAGAGACTGCGAGGGAGACTGCAAGGGAGATAGCGAGGGAGATAGCGAGGGAGATAGCGAGAGAGACTGCGAGAGAGACTGCGAGGGAGATGGCGAGGGAGACGGCGAGGGAGAAAGCGAGAGAGTCTGCGAGGGAGACAGCGATAGAAACTGCGAGGGAGTCAGCGAGAGAGACAGCGAGAGAGACTGCGAGAGAGACTGTGAGAGAGACCTCGAGGGAGACAGCAAGGAAGACAGCGAGGAAGACAGCGAGGAAGACAGCGAGGAAGACAGCGAGGAAGACAGCGAGAGAGACTGCGAGGGAGACAGTGAGGGAGATAGCGAGAGAGACAGCGAGAGAGACTGCGAGTGAGACTGTGAGGGAGACAGCGAGAGAGACTGCGAGGGAGAAAGCGAGAGAAACTGCGAGAGAGACTGCTATGGAGATAGCGAGAGAGACAGCGAGGGATACAGCGCGAGACACTGCGAGAGAGAATGCGAGGGAGACAGCGATTGAGACGGCGAGGGAGACGGCGAGAGGGAGAGCGAGAGAGAGAGCGAGAGAGACAGCGAGGGAGACAGCGAGGGAGACAGCGAGGGAGACAGCGAGGGAGACAGCGAGGGAGACAGCGAGGTAGACAGCGAGAGAGACTTCGAGAGAGACTGCGAGGGAGGCAGCGAGGGAGACAGCGACAGAGACAGCGACAGAGACAGCGACAGAGACAGCGACAGAGACAGCGACAGAGACAGAGACTGTGAGAGAGACTGCAAGGGACACAGCGAGAGAAACTGCGAGGGAGACAACGAGAGAGAATGCGAGAGAGAATGCGAGAGAGATCGCGTGAGACAGCGAGGGAGACAGCGAGGGAGACAGCGAGGGAGACAGCGAGGGAGACAGCGAGGGAGACGGCGTGGGAGGCAGTGAGAGACTGCGAGACAGATAGCGAGACAGTCTGCGAGAGAGACCGCGAGGGAGACAGCGAGGGAGACAGCGAGGGAGACAGCGAGGGAGACAGCGAGGGAGACAGCGAGAGAGACTGCGAGAGCGACTGCTGGGGAGACAGCGAGGGAGGCAGCGAGGGAGGCAGCGAGGGAGACAGCGAGGGAGACAGCGAGGGAGACAGCGAGAGAAACTGCGAGGAAGACGGCGAGAGAGACTGCGAGAGAGACGGCGAGGGAGACAGCGAGGGAGACAGCGAGGGAGACAGCGAGGGAGACAGCGAGGGAGACAGCGAGAGAAACTGCGAGGAAGACGGCGAGAGAGACTGCGAGAGAGACGGCGAGGGAGACAGCGAGGGAGACTGCGAGGGAGAGAGCGAGGGACACAGCGAGGGAGACAGCAAGGGTGACAGCGAGGGAGACAGCGAGGGAGACAGCGAGGGAGACAGCGAGGGAGACAGCGAGAGAGACTGCGAGAGAGACTGCGAGAGAGACTGCGAGGGAGACTGCGAGGGAGACTGCGAGGGAGACTGCGAGGGAGACAGCGTGGGAGACAGCGTGGGAGACAGCGTGGGAGACAGCGTGGGAGACAGCGAGGGAGACAGCGAGGGAGACAGCGAGGGAGACTGTGAGAAGGACGGCGAGAAGGACTGTGATAGAGACAGCGAGAGAGACTGCGAGGGACACAGCGAGAGAGACTGCGAGGGAGACAACGAGAGAGACTGCGAGAGAGATCACGTGAGACAGCGAGGGAGACAGTGAGGGAGATAGCGAGGGAGACAGCGAGGGAGACTGCGAGAGAGAGAGCGAGAGACACAGCGACGGAGACAGCAAGAGAGACTGCAAGAGAGACTGCGAGGGAGACAGCGTGGGAGGCAGCGAGGGAGACAGCGAGAGAAACCGCGAGGAAGACAGCGAGAGAGACTGCGAGAGAGACTGCGAGAGAGACTGCGAGAGAGACTGCGAGAGAGACTGCGAGAGAGACTGCGAGGGATACAGCGAGGGAGACAGCGAGGGAGACAGCGAGAGAGACAGCGAGAGAGACAGCGAGAGAGACAGCGAGAGAGACAGCGAGAGAGACTGCGAGGGAGACGGCGAGGGAGACGGCGAGGGAGACGACGAGGGAGACGACGAGGGAGACAGCAAGGGAGACAGCGACAGAGACAGCGACAGAGACAGCGACAGAGACAGCGACAGAGACAGCGACAGAGACAGAGACAGCGAGGGAGACAGCAAGGGAGACAGTGAGAGAGACTGATATGGAGATAGCGCGAGAGATAGCGGGGGATACAGAGTGACTGCGAGGGAGTCGGCGAGGGAGACGGCGAGGGAGACGGCGAGGGAGACAGCGAGGGAGACAGCGAGGGAGACAGCGAGGGAGACATCGAGAGAGACTGCGAGAGAGACTGCGAGAGAGACTGCGAGGGAGACTGCGAGGGAGACAGCGAGGGAGACAGCGAGGGAGACAGCGAGGGAGACAGTGAGGGAAACTGCGAGAGAGACAGCGAGGGACACAGCGAGGGACACAGCGAGGGAGACAGCGAGGGAGACAGCGAGAGAGACAGCGAGAGAGACTGCGAGAGAGACTGCGAGGGAGACAGCGAGAGAGACAGCGAGAGAGACTGCGAGAGAGAGCGCGTGAGAGACAGCGAGAGAGACTGCGTGGGAGACAGTGACGGAGACAGCTCGGGAGACAGCTCGGGAGACAGCGAGGGAGACAGCGCTGGAGACAGCGAGAGAGAATGCGAGAAGGACTGCGAGAGAGACAGCGAGGGAGAAAGCGAGAGTGACTTCGAGAGAGACTGCGAGGGAGACAGCGAGAGAGACTGTGAGGGAAACAGCGAGGGAGACAGCGAGAGAGACTGCGAGGGAGACTGCGAGTGAGACTGCGAGAGAGACTGCGAGAGAGACTGCGAGAGAGACTGCGAGAGAGACTGCGAGGCAGACTGCGAGACAGACTGCGAGACAGACTGCGAGACAGACTGCGAGACAGACTGCGAGGGAGACTGCGAGAGAGACTGCGAGAGAGACTGCGAGAGAGACTGCGAGGGAGACTGCGAGGGAGACTGCGAGGGAGACTGCGAGGGAGACTGCGAGAGAGAATGCGAGAGAGACTGCGAGAGGGATATTGAGGGAGACTGCGAGGGAGACAGCGAGGGAGACAGCGAGGGAGACAGCGAAAGAGACAGCGAGAGAGGCAGCGAGAGAGACAGCGAGAGAGACAGCGAGGGAGACAGCGAGGGAGACAGCGAGGGAGACTGCGAGGGAGACTGCGAGAGAGACTGCGAGAGAGACTGCGAGAGAGACTGCGAGAGAGACTGCGAGAGAGACTGCGAGGGAGAGAGCGAGGGAGAAAGCGAGGGAGAAAGCGAGAGAGAAAGCGAGAGAGACTGCGAGGGAGACAGCGATAGAGACAGCGAGGGAGTCAGTGAGAGAGACAGCGAGAGAGACAGCGAGAGAGACTGCGAGAGAGACTGCGAGAGAGACTGTGAGAGAGACCTCGAGGGAGACTGCGAGGGAGACAGCGAGAGAGACTGTGAGGGAGACAGCGAGGGAGACAGTGAGAGAGACAGCGAGAGAGACTGTGAGGGAGACAGCGAGAGAGACTGCGAGGGAGGAAGCGAGAGAAACTGCGAGAGAGACTGCTATGGAGATAGCGAGAGAGACAGCGAGGGATACAGCGAGAGACACTGCGAGAGAGAATGCGAGGGAGACAGCGATTGAGACGGCGAGAGAGAGAGCGAGGGAGAGAGCGAGGGAGAGAGCGAGGGAGAGAGCGAGGGAGAGAGCGAGGGATAGAGCGAGGGAGACAGCGAGGGAGACAGCGAGGGAGACAGCGAGGGAGACAGCGAGGGAGACAGCGAGGGAGACTGCGAGGGAGACTGCGAGAGAGACGGCGAGAGAGACGGCGAGAGAGACGGCGAGAGAGACGGCGAGAGAGACGGAGAGAGAGACAGAGAGAGAGACGGAGAGAGAGACGGAGAGAGAGACGGCGAGAGAGACTGCGAGAGAGACTGAGAGGGAGACAGCGAGAGAGACTGCGAGAGAGACTGCGAGAGAGACTGCGAGAGAGACTGCGAGAGATACAGCGAGGGAGACAGCGAGGGAGACAGCGAGGGAGACAGCGAGGGAGACAGCGAGAGTACATTGAGAGAGACAGCGAGAGAGACAGCGAGAGAGACAGCGAGAGAGACAGTGAGAGAGACAGTGAGAGAGACTGCTATGGAGATAGCGAGGGAGAAAGCGAGAGAGAAAGCGAGGGAGACAGCGAGGGAGACAGCGAGGGAGACAGCGAGGGAGACAGCGAGGGAGACAGCGAGGGATACAGAGAGAGTGACTGCGAGGGAGACGGCGAGGGAGACGGCGAGGGAGACAGCGAGGGAGACAGAGAGGGAGACAGCGAGGGAGACAGCGAGGGAGACTGCGAGGGAGACTGCGAGGGAGAGAGCGAGGGAGAAAGCGAGAGAGAAAGCGAGAGAGAAAGCGAGGGAGACAGCGAGAGAGAAAGCGAGAGAGAAAGCGAGGGAGACAGCGAGAGAGAAAGCGAGGGAGACAGCGAGGGAGACTGCGAGGGAGACAGCGAGAGACACTTCGAGAGAGACTGCGAGGGAGACTGCGAGGGAGACAGCGAGGGAGACAGCGAGGGAGACAGCGAGGGAGACAGCGAGGGAGACAGCAATAGAGACTGCGAGAGAGACTGCGAGGGACACAGCGAGAGAGACTGCGAGGGAGACAACGAGAGAGAATGTGAGAGAGATCGCGTGAGACAGCGAGGGAGACAGTGAGGGAGATAGCGAGGGAGATAGCGAGGGAGACAGCGAGGGAGACTGCGAGGGAGAGAGCGAGAGACACAGCGAGGGAGACAGCAAGAGAGACTGCAAGAGAGACTGCGAGGGAGACACCGTGGGAGGCAGCGAGGGAGACAGCGAGAGAAACTGCGACGAAGACTGCGAGAGAGACTGCGAGAGAGACTGCAAGAGAGACTGCGAGAGAGACTGCGAGAGAGACTGCGAGAGAGACTGCAAGAGAGACTGCGAGGGAGAAAGCGAGGGAGAAAGCGAGAGAGACTGCGAGAGAGACTGCGAGGGAGACTGCGAGGGAGACTGCGAGAGAGACTGCGAGAGAGACTGCGAGAGAGACTGCGAGAGAGACTGCGAGGGAGACTGCGAGAGAGACTGCGAGAGAGACTGCGAGGGAGACTGCGAGGGAGACTGCGAGGGAGACTGCGAGAGAGACTGCGAGAGAGACTGCGAGAGAGACTGCGAGAGAGACTGCGAGAAAGACTGCAAGGGAGAGAGCGAGGGAGAAAGCGAGAGAGAAAGCGAGGGAGACAGCGAGGGAGACAGCGAGGGAGACAGCGAGGGAGACAGCGAGAGAGACAGCGAGAGAGACTGCGAGAGAGACTGCGAGAGAGACTGCGAGAGAGACTGCGAGAGAGACTGCGAGGGAGACTGCCAGAGAGTCTGCGAGGGAGACTGCGAGAGAGAGAGCGAGAGAGAGAGCGAGAGACACAGCGAGGGAGACAGCAAGAGAGACTGCAAGAGAGACAGCGAGGGAGACAGCGTGGGAGGCAGCGAGGGAGACAGCGAGAGAAACTGCGAGGAAGACTGCGAGAGAGACTGCGAGAGAGACTGCAAGAGAGAAAGCGAGAGAGACTGCGAGGGAGAAAGCGAGAGAGACTGCGAGGGAGACTGCAAGGGAGACTGCAAGGGAGACAGCGAGAGAGACAGCGAGGGAGATAGCGAGGGAGATAGCGAGGGAGATAGCGAGGGAGATAGCGAGAGAGATAGCGAGAGAGATAGCGAGAGTGACTGCGAGAGAGACTGCGAGAGAGACTGCGAGGGAGAATGCAAGGGAGACAGCGAGAGAGACAGCGAGAGAGATAGCGAGGGAGATAGCGAGGGAGATAGCGAGAGAGATAGCGAGAGAGACTGCGAGAGAGACTGCGAGGGAGAGAGCGAGGGAGAAAGCGAGAGAGAACACGAGGGAGACAGCGATAGAAACTGCGAGGGAGTCAGCGAGGGAGACAGCGAGGGAGACTGTGAGGGAGACAGCGAGGGAGACAGCGAGAGAGACAGCGAGAGAGACTGCGAGTGAGACTGTGAGGGAGACAGCGAGAGAGACTGCGAGGGAGAAAGCGAGAGAAACTGCGAGAGAGACTGCTATGGAGATAGCGAGAAAAACAGCGAGGGATACAGCGAGAGACACTGCGAGGGAGACGGCGATTGAGACGGCGAGGGAGACGGCGAGGGAGACGGCGAGAGAGACGGCGAGAGAGACGGCGAGAGAGACGGCGAGGGAGACAGCGAGGGAGACAGCGAGGGAGACAGCGAGAGAGACAGCGAGAGAGACAGCGAGAGAGACAGCGAGAGAGACAGCGAGAGAGACTTCGAGAGAGACTGCGAGGGAGGCAGCGAGGGAGGCAGCGAGGGAGACAGCGAGGGAGACAGCGAGGGAGACAGCGAGGGAGACAGCGAGGGAGACAGCGACAGAGACAGCAAGAGAGACTGTGAGAGAGACTGCGATGGACACAGCGAGAGAGACTGCGAGGGAGACGAGAGAGAATGCGAGAGAGACAGCGAGGGAGACAGCGAGGGAGACTGCGAGGGAGACTGCGAGGGAGACTGCGAGGGAGACTGCGAGGGAGACTGCGAGGGAGACTGCAAGAGAGACTGCGAGGGAGACTGCCAGAGAGACTGCCAGAGAGACTGCGAGGGAGACTGCGAGGGAGACAGCGAGGGAGACAGCGAGGGAGAATGCGAGGAAGACTGCGAGGAAGACTGCGAGGAAGACTGCGAGAGAGACTGCGAGAGAGACTGCGAGAGAGACTGCGAGAGAGACTGCGAGAGAGATAGCGAGGGAGATAGCGAGGGAGATAGCGAGAGAGACTGCGAGAGAGACTGCGAGACTAACTGCGAGGGAGACAGCGAGGGAGATGGCGAGGGAGACAGCGAGGGATACAGCGAGGGATACAGCGAGAGAGACTGCGAGAGAGACTGCGAGACTAACTGCGAGGGAGACAGCGAGGGAGATGGCGAGGGAGACAGCGCTGGAGACAGCGAGACAGAATGCGAGAAGGACTGCGAGAGAGACAGCGAGGGAGAAAGCGAGAGCGACTTCGAGAGAGACTGCGAGGTAGACAGCGAGACTGTGAGGGAAACAGCGAGGGAGACTGCGAGGGAGACTGCGAGGGAGACTGCGAGGGAGACTGCGAGGGAGACAGCGAGAGAGACAGCGAGAGAGACAGCGAGAGAGACAGCGAGAGAGACTGCAAAGGAGACTGCGAGAGAGACTGCGAGGGAGACTGCGAGAGAGACTGCGAGAGAGACTGCGAGAGGGACAGCGAGAGAGACTGCGAGAGAGACTGCGAGAGAGACTACGAGAGAGACTGCGAGAGAGACTACGAGAGAGACTACGAGAGAGACTGCGAGAGAGACTGCGAGAGAGACTGCGAGGGAGAAAGCGAGGGAGAAAGCGACAGAGACTGTGTGGGAGACTGCAATGGAGACAGCGAGAGAGACTGCGAGGGAGAATGCGAGGGAGACTGCGAGGGAGACTGCGAGGGAGACTGCGAGGGAGACTGCGAGAGAGACTGCGAGAGAGACTGCGAGAGAGACTGCGAGGGAGACTGCGAGGGAGACTGCGAGGGAGACTGCGAGAGAGACGGCGAGAGAGACGGAGAGAGAGATGGAGAGAGAGACGGCGAGAGAGACGGCGAGAGAGACTGCGAGAGAGAGAGTGAGAGAGACTGAGAGGGAGACAGCGAGAGAGACTGCGAGAGAGACTGCGAGAGAGACTGCGAGAGAGACTGCGAGAGAGACTGCGAGAGATACAGCGAGGGATAGAGCGAGGGATAGAGCGAGGGATAGAGCGAGGGAGACAGCGAGGGAGACAGCGAGGGAGACAGCGAGGGAGACAGCGAGAGTACATTGAGAGAGACAGCGAGAGAGACAGCGAGAGAGACAGCGAGAGAGACAGTGAGAGAGACTGCTATGGAGATAGCGAGAGAGACAGCGGGGGATACAGAGAGAGTGACTGCGAGGGAGACGGCGAGGGAGACAGCGAGGGAGACAGCGAGGGAGACAGCGAGGGAGACAGCGAGGGAGACAGCGAGGGAAACTGCGAGAGAGACAGCGAGGGAAACTGCGAGAGAGACAGCGAGGGACACAGCGAGGGACACAGCGAGGGAGACAGCGAGGGAGACTGCGAGGGAGACTGCGAGGGAGACAGCGAGAGAGACTGCGAGAGAGAGCGCGTGAGAGAGCGCGTGAGAGACAGCGAGAGAGACTGCGTGGGATACAGCGAGGGAGACAGCGAGGGAGACAGCGAGAGAGAATGCGAGAAGGACTGAGAGAGAGACAGCGAGGGAGAAAGCGAGAGCGACTTCGAGAGAGACTGCGAGGGAGACAGCGATAGAGACTGTGAGGGAAACAGCGAGGGAGACAGCGAGGGGACTGCGAGAGAGACTGCGAGGGAGACTGCGAGAGAGACTGCGAGAGAGACTGCGAGAGAGACTGCGAGAGAGACTGCGAGGGAGACTGCGAGAGAGACTGCGAGAGAGACTGCGAGGGAGACTGCGAGGTAGACTGCGAGGGAGACTGCGAGAGAGACTGCGAGAGAGACTGCGAGAGAGACTGCGAGAAAGACTGCAAGGGAGAGAGCGAGGGAGAAAGCGAGAGAGAAAGCGAGGGAGACAGCGAGGGAGACAGCGAGGGAGACAGCGAGGGAGACAGCGAGGGAGACAGCAAGGGAGACAGCAAGGGAGACAGCAAGGGAGACAGCGAGAGAGACTGCGAGAGAGACTGCGAGAGAGACTGCGAGAGAGACTGCAAGGGAGAGAGCGAGGGAGAAAGCGAGAGAGAAAGCGAGGGAGACAGCGAGGGAGACAGCGAGGGAGACAGCGAGAGAGACTGCGATGGAGAAAGCGAGGGAGAAAGCGACAGAGACTGTGTGGGAGACTGCAATGGAGACAGCGAGAGAGACTGCGAGGGAGACTGCGAGGGAGACTGCGAGGGAGACTGCGAGAGAGACTGCGAGAGAGACTGCGAGGGAGACTGCGAGGGAGACTGCGAGGGAGACTGCGAGGGAGACGGCGAGAGAGACGGCGAGAGAGACGGCGAGAGAGACGGTGAGAGAGACGGAGAGAGAGACGGAGAGAGAGACGGAGAGAGAGACGGAGAGAGAGATGGCGAGAGAGACTGCGAGAGAGACTGAGAGGGAGACAGCGAGAGAGACTGCGAGAGAGACTGCGAGAGAGACTGCGAGAGATACAGCGAGGGAGACAGCGAGGGAGACAGCGAGAGAGACAGTGAGAGAGACAGTGAGAGAGACTGCTATGGAGATAGCGAGGGAGAAAGCGAGAGAGAAAGCGAGGAAGACAGCGAGAGAGAAAGCGAGGGAGACAGCGAGGGAGACAGCGAGGGAGACAGCGAGGGATACAGAGAGAGTGACTGCGAGGGAGACGGCGAGGGAGACGGCGAGGGAGACAGCGAGGGAGACAGCGAGGGAGACAGAGAGGGAGACAGAGAGGGAGACAGCGAGGGAGACAGCGAGGGAGACAGCGAGGGAGACTGCGAGGGAGAGAGCGAGGGAGAGAGCGAGGGAGAAAGCGAGAGAGAAAGCGAGGGAGACAGCGAGAGAGAAAGCGAGAGAGAAAGCGAGGGAGACAGCGAGAGAGAAAGCGAGGGAGACAGCGAGGGAGACTGCGAGGGAGACAGCGAGAGACACTTCGAGAGAGACTGCGAGGGAGACTGCGAGGGAGACAGCGAGGGAGACAGCGAGGGAGACAGCGAGGGAGACAGCGACAGAGACAGCAATAGAGACTGCGAGAGAGACTGCGAGGGACACAGCGAGAGAGACTGCGAGGGAGACAACGAGAGAGAATGTGAGAGAGATCGCGTGAGACAGCGAGGGAGACAGCGAGGGAGATAGCGAGGGATATAGCGAGGGAGACAGCAAGGGAGACTGCGAGGGAGAGAGCGAGAGACACAGCGAGGGAGACAGCAAGAGAGACTGCAAGAGAGACTGCGAGGGAGACACCGTGGGAGGCAGCGAGGGAGACAGCGAGAGAAACTGCGACGAAGACTGCGAGAGAGACTGCGAGAGAGACTGCGAGAGAGACTGCGAGAGAGACTGCGAGAGAGACTGCGAGAGAGACTGCGAGGGAGAAAGCGAGGGAGAAAGCGAGAGAGACTGCGAGAGAGACTGCGAGGGAGACTGCGAGGGAGACTGCGAGAGAGACTGCGAGAGAGACTGCGAGAGAGACTGCGAGAGAGACTGCGAGAGAGACTGCGAGGGAGACTGCGAGAGAGACTGCGAGAGAGACTGCGAGGGAGACTGCGAGGGAGACTGCGAGAGAGACTGCGAGGGAGACTGCGAGAGAGACTGCGAGAGAGACTGCGAGAGAGACTGCGAGAAAGACTGCAAGGGAGAGAGCGAGGGAGAAAGCGAGAGAGAAAGCGAGGGAGACAGCGAGGGAGACAGCGAGGGAGACAGCGAGGGAGACAGCGAGAGAGACTGCGAGAGAGACTGCGAGAGAGACTGCGAGAGAGACTGCGAGAGAGACTGCGAGAGAGACTGCGATGGACACAGCGAGAGAGACTGCGAGGGAGACGAGAGAGAATGCGAGAGAGACAGCGAGGGAGACAGCGAGGGAGACTGCGAGGGAGACTGCGAGGGAGACTGCGAGGGAGACTGCGAGGGAGACTGCGAGGGAGACAGCAAGAGAGACTGCAAGAGAGACTGCAAGAGAGACTGCGAGGGAGACTGCCAGAGAGACTGCGAGGGAGACTGCGAGGGAGACAGCGAGGGAGACAGCGAGGGAGAATGCGAGGAAGACTGCGAGGAAGACTGCGAGGAAGACTGCGAGAGAGACTGCGAGAGAGACTGCGAGAGAGACTGCGAGAGAGACTGCGAGAGAGATAGCGAGGGAGATAGCGAGAGAGACTGCAAGAGAGACTGCGAGACTAACTGCGAGGGAGACAGCGAGGGAGACAGCGAGGGAGATGGCGAGGGAGACAGCGAGGGATACAGCGAGGGATACAGCGAGGGATACAGCGAGAGAGACAGCGAGAGAGACTGTGAGACTAACTGCGAGGGAGACAGCGAGGGAGATGGCGAGGGAGACAGCGCTGGAGACAGCGAGACAGAATGCGAGAAGGACTGCGAGAGAGACAGCGAGGGAGAAAGCGAGAGCGACTTCGAGAGAGACTGCGAGGGAGACAGCGAGACTGTGAGGGAAACAGCGAGGGAGACTGCGAGGGAGACTGCGAGGGAGACTGCGAGGCAGACTGCGAGGGAGACTGCGAGGGAGACAGCGAGAGAGACAGCGAGAGAGACAGCGAGAGAGACTGCAAAGGAGACTGCGAGAGAGACTGCGAGGGAGACTGCGAGAGAGACTGCGAGAGAGACTGCGAGAGGGACAGCGAGAGAGACTGCGAGAGAGACTGCGAGAGAGACTACGAGAGAGACTGCGAGAGAGACTACGAGAGAGACTGCGAGAGAGACTGCGAGAGAGACTGCGAGGGAGAAAGCGAGGGAGAAAGCGACAGAGACTGTGTGGGAGACTGCAATGGAGACAGCGAGAGAGACTGTGAGGGAGAATGCGAGGGAGACTGCGAGGGAGACTGCGAGGGAGACTGCGAGGGAGACTGCGAGGGAGACTGCGAGAGAGACTGCGAGAGAGACTGCGAGGGAGACTGCGAGAGAGACTGCGAGGGAGACTGCGAGGGAGACTGCGAGAGAGACTGCGAGAGAGACGGCGAGAGAGACGGAGAGAGAGATGGAGAGAGAGACGGCGAGAGAGAGAGTGAGAGAGACTGAGAGGGAGACAGCGAGAGAGACTGCGAGAGAGACTGCGAGAGAGACTGCGAGAGAGACTGCGAGAGATACAGCGAGGGATAGAGCGAGGGATAGAGCGAGGGAGACAGCGAGGGAGACAGCGAGAGTACATTGAGAGAGACAGCGAGAGAGACAGCGAGAGAGACAGCGAGAGAGACTGCTATGGAGATAGCGAGAGAGACAGCGGGGGATACAGAGAGAGTGACTGCGAGGGAGACGGCGAGGGAGACAGCGAGGGAGACAGCGAGGGAGACAGCGAGGGAGACTGCGAGGGAGACAGCGAGGGAGACAGCGAGGGAGACAGCGAGGGAGACAGCGAGGGAGACAGCGAGGGAGACAGCGAGGGAAACTGCGAGAGAGACAGCGAGGGAAACTGCGAGAGAGACAGCGAGGGAAACTGCGAGAGAGACAGCGAGGGACACAGCGAGGGACACAGCGAGGGAGACAGCGAGGGAGACTGCGAGGGAGACTGCGAGGGAGACAGCGAGAGAGACTGCGAGAGAGACTGCGAGAGAGAGCGCGTGAGAGACAGCGAGAGAGACTGCGTGGGATACAGCGAGGGAGACAGCGAGAGAGAATGCGAGAAGGACTGCGAGAGAGACAGCGAGGGAGAAAGCGAGAGCGACTTCGAGAGAGACTGCGAGGGAGACAGCGATAGAGACTGTGAGGGAAACAGCGAGGGAGACAGCGAGGGGACTGCGAGAGAGACTGCGAGGGAGACTGCGAGAGAGACTGCGAGAGAGACTGCGAGAGAGACTGCGAGAGAGACTGCGAGGGAGACTGCGAGGGAGACTGCGAGGGAGACTGCGAGAGAGACTGCAAGAGAGACTGCGAGAGAGACTGCGAGAGAGACTGCGAGAGAGACTGCAAGGGAGAGAGCGAGGGAGAAAGCGAGAGAGAAAGCGAGGGAGACAGCGAGGGAGACAGCGAGGGAGACAGCGAGGGAGACAGCGAGGGAGACAGCGAGGGAGACAGCGAGAGAGACAGCGAGAGAGACAGCGAGAGAGACTGCGAGAGAGAATGCGAGAGAGACTGCGAGAGAGACTGCGAGAGAGACTGCAAGGGAGAGAGCGAGGGAGAAAGCGAGAGAGAAAGCGAGGGAGACAGCGAGGGAGACAGCGAGGGAGACAGCGAGGGAGACAGCGAGGGAGACAGCGAGGGAGACAGCGAGAGAGACTTCGAGAGAGACTTCGAGAGAGACTGCGAGAGAGACTGCGAGAGAGGCAGCGAGGGAGACAGCGAGGGAGAAAGCGAGGGAGACAGCGAGGGAGACAGCGAGGGAGACAGCGAGGGAGACAGCGACAGAGACAGCAATAGAGACTGCGAGAGAGACTGCGAGGGACACAGCGAGAGAGACTGCGAGGGAGACAACGAGAGAGAATGTGAGAGAGATCGCGTGAGACAGCGAGGGAGACAGCGAGGGAGACAGCGAGGGAGACTGCGAGAGAGAGAGCGAGAGACACAGTGAGGGAGACAGCAAGAGAGACTGCAAGAGAGACTGCGAGGGAGACTGCGAGGGAGACTGCGAGGGAGACAGCGTGGGAGGCAGCGAGGGAGACAGCGAGAGAAACTGCGACGAAGACTGCGAGAGAGACTGCGAGAGAGACTGCGAGAGAGACTGCGAGAGAGAAAGCGAGGGAGAAAGCGAGAGAGACTGCGAGAGAGACTGCGAGAGAGACTGCGAGGGAGACTGCGAGGGAGACTGCAAGGGAGACTGCAAGGGAGACTGCAAGGGAGACAGCGAGAGAGACAGCGAGAGAGACAGCGAGAGAGACTATGAGAGAGACTGCGAGGGAGAAAGCGAGAGAGACTGCGAGAGAGAAAGCGAGAGAGAAAGCGAGAAAGACTGCGAGGGAGACTGCAAGGGAGACAGCGAGAGAGACAGCGAGGGAGATAGCGCGGGGGATAGCGAGGGAGATAGCGAGGGAGATAGCGAGAGAGATAGCGAGAGAGATAGCGAGAGAGACTGCAAGAGAGACTGTGAGGGAGAGAGCGAGGGAGAGAGCGAGGGAGAAGGCGAGAGAGAACACGAGGGAGACAGCGATAGAAACTGCGAGGGAGTCAGCGAGAGAGACTGCGAGAGAGACTGTGAGAGAGACCTCGAGGGAGACAGCGAGGGAGACTGTGAGGGAGACAGCGAGGGAGACAGTGAGGGAGACAGCGAGAGAGACTGCGAGTGAGACTGTGAGGGAGACAGCGAGAGAGACTGCGAGGGAGAAAGCGAGGGAGAAAGCGAGAGAGACTGCTATGGAGATAGCGAGAAAAACAGCGAGGGATACAGCGAGAGACACTGCGAGGGAGACAGCGATTGAGACGGCGAGGGAGACAGCGAGGGAGAAAGCGAGGGAGACAGCGAGAGAGACAGCGAGAGAGACAGCGAGAGAGACTTCGAGAGAGACTTCGAGAGAGACTTCGAGAGAGACTTCGAGAGAGACTTCGAGAGAGTCTGCGAGGGAGGCAGCGAGGGAGGCAGCGAGGGAGGCAGCGAGGGAGACAGCGAGGGAGACAGCGAGGGAGACAGCGAGGGAGACAGCGAGGGAGACAGCGAGGGAGACAGCAAGAGTGACTGTGAGAGAGACTGCGATGGACACAGCGAGAGAGACTGCGAGGGAGACGAGAGAGAATGCGAGAGAGAATGCGAGAGAGATCGCGTGAGACAGTGAGGGAGACAGCGAGGGAGACTGCGAGGGAGACTGCGAGGGAGACTGCGAGGGAGACTGTGAGGGAGACTGCGAGGGAGACAGCAAGAGAGACAGCAAGAGAGACTGCAAGAGAGACTGCAAGAGAGACTGCAAGAGAGACTGCAAGAGAGACAGCGAGGGAGACTGCGAGGAAGACTGCGAGGAAGACTGCGAGGAAGACTGCGAGGAAGACTGCGAGAGAGACTGCGAGAGAGACTGCGAGAGAGACTGCGAGAGAGACTGCGAGGGAGAAAGCGAGAGAGACTGCGAGAGAGACTGCGAGGGAGAAAGCGAGAGAGACTGCGAGGGAGACTGCGAGGGAGACTGCAAGGGAGACAGCGAGAGAGACAGCGAGGGAGACAGCGAGGGAGATAGCGAGGGAGATAGCGAGGTAGATAGCGAGGGAGATAGCGAGGGAGATAGCGAAAGAGATAGCGAGGGAGATAGCGAGAGAGATAGCGAGAGAGACTGCGAGAGAGACTGCGAGAGAGACTGCGAGAGAGACTGTGAGGGAGACTGTGAGGGAGACAGCGAGGGAGACTGCGAGAGAGACTGCTATGGAGATAGCGAGAGAGACAGCGAGGGATACAGCGAGAGAGACTGCGAGACTAACGGCGAGAGAGACAGCGAGGGAGATGGCGAGGGAGAATGCGAGAAGGACTGCGAGAGAGACAGCGAGGGAGAAAGCAAGAGCGACTTCGAGAGAGACTGCGAGGGAGACAGCGAGACTGTGAGGGAAACAGCGAGGGAGACAGCGAGAGAGACTGCGAGGGAGACTGCGAGGGAGACTGCGAGGGAGACTGCGAGGGAGACTGCGAGGGAGACTGCGAGAGAGAATGCAAGAGAGACTGCGAGAGGGATATTGAGGGAGACTGCGAGAGGGATATTGAGGGAGACTGCGAGAGGGATATTGAGGGAGACTGCGAGAGAGACTGCGAGAGAGACTGCGAGGGAGACTGCGAGGGAGACTGCGAGGGAGACTGCAAGAGAGAATGCGAGAGAGACTGCGAGAGGGATATTGAGGGAGACAGCGAGGGAGACAGCGAGGGAGACAGCGAGAGAGACAGCGAGGGAGACAGCGAGAGAGACAGCGAGAGAGACAGCGAGAGAGACAGCGAGAGAGACAGCGAGGGAGACAGCGAGGGAGACAGCGAGGGAGACAGCGAGAGAGACTGCGAGGGAGACAGCGAGGGTGACAGCGAGGGAGACAGCGAGGGAGACAGCGAGGGAGACAGCGAGAGAGACTGCGAGGGAGACTGCGAGAGAGACTGAGGGAGAGAGCGAGGGAGAAAGCGAGAGAGAAAGCGAGGGAGACAGCGAGGGAGACAGCGAGGGAGACAGCGAGGGAGACAGCGAGGTAGACAGCGAGGTAGACAGCGAGAGAGACTTCGAGAGAGACTGCGAGGGAGGCAGCGAGGGAGACAGCGAGGGAGACAGCGAGGGAGACAGCGACAGAGACAGCAATAGAGACTGCGAGAGAGACTGCGAGAGAGACTGCGAGGGAGACTGCGAGAGAGAGAGCGAGAGAGAGAGCGAGAGACACAGCGAGGGAGACAGCAAGAGAGACTGCAAGAGAGACAGCGAGGGAGACAGCGTGGGAGGCAGCGAGGGAGACAGCGAGAGAAACTGCGAGGAAGACTGCGAGAGAGACTGCGAGAGAGACTGCAAGAGAGAAAGCGAGAGAGACTGCGAGGGAGAAAGCGAGAGAGACTGCGAGGGAGACTGCAAGGGAGACTGCAAGGGAGACAGCGAGAGAGACAGCGAGGGAGATAGCGAGGGAGATAGCGAGGGAGATAGCGAGGGAGATAGCGAGAGAGATAGCGAGAGAGAATGCGAGAGAGACTGCGAGAGAGACTGCGAGGGAGAGAGCGAGCGAGATAGCGAGAGAGAACACGAGGGAGACAGCGAGGGAGACAGCGAGGGAGACAGCGAGAGAGACAGCGAGAGAGACTGCGAGTGAGACTGTGAGGGAGACAGCGAGAAAGACTGCGAGGGAGAAAGCGAGAGAAACTGCGAGAGAGACTGCTATGGAGATAGCGAGAGAGACAGCGAGGGATACAGCGAGAGACACTGCGAGGGAGACTGCGATTGAGACTGCGATTGAGACGGCTAGGGAGACGGCGAGAGAGACAGCGAGGGAGACAGCGACGGAGACAGCGTGGGAGACAGCGAGGGAGACAGCGAGAGAGACAGCGAGAGAGACAGCGAGAGAGACAGCGAGAGAGACAGCGAGAGGGATATTGAGGGAGACAGCGAGGGAGACAGCGAGGGAGACAGCGAGAGAGACAGCGAGAGAGACAGCGAGAGAGACAGCGAGAGAGACAGCGAGGGAGACAGCGAGGGAGACAGCGAGGGAGACAGCGAGGGAGACAGCGAGGGAGACAGCGAGAGAGACTGCGAGGGAGACTGCGAGAGAGACTGCGAGAGAGACTGCGAGAGAGACTGCGAGAGAGACTGCGAGAGAGACTGCGAGAGAGACTGAGGGAGAGAGCGAGGGAGAAAGCGAGAGAGAAAGCGAGGGAGACAGCGAGGGAGAGAGCGAGGGAGACAGCGAGGGAGACAGCGAGGTAGACAGCGAGAGAGACTTCGAGAGATAATGCGAGGGAGGCAGCGAGGGAGACAGCGAGGGAGACAGCGAGGGAGACAGCGAGGGAGAAAGTGAGGGAGACAGCGACAGAGACAGCAATAGAGACTGCGAGAGAGACTGCGAGGGACACAGCGAGAGAGACTGCGAGGGAGACAACGAGAGAGAATGCGAGAGAGATCGCGTGAGACAGCGAGGGAGACTGCGAGAGAGAGAGCGAGAGACACAGCGAGGGAGACAGCAAGAGAGACTGCAAGAGAGACTGCGAGGGAGACTGCGAGGGAGACTGCGTGGGAGACAGCGTGGGAGACAGCGTGGGAGGCAGCGAGGGAGACAGCGAGAGAAACTGCGAGGAAGACTGCGAGAGAGACAGCGAGGGAGACTGCGAGGAAGACTGCGAGGGAGACAGCGAGGGAGACAGCGAGGAAGACTGCGAGGGAGACAGCGAGGAAGACTGCGAGGAAGACTGCGAGGGAGACTGCGAGAGAGACTGCGAGAGAGACTGCGAGAGAGACTGCGAGGGAGACTGCGAGGGAGACTGCGAGGGAGACTGCGAGGGAGACTGCGAGGGAGACTGCGAGAGAGACGGCGAGAGAGACGGCGAGAGAGACGGAGAGAGAGACAGAGAGAGAGACGGAGAGAGAGACGGAGAGAGAGACGGCGAGAGAGACTGCGAGAGAGACTGAGAGGGAGACAGCGAGAGAGACTGCGAGAGAGACTGCGAGAGAGACTGCGAGAGAGACTGCGAGAGATACAGCGAGGGAGACAGCGAGGGAGACAGCGAGGGAGACAGCGAGAGTACATTGAGAGAGACAGCGAGAGAGACAGCGAGAGAGACAGCGAGAGAGACAGTGAGAGAGACAGTGAGAGAGACTGCTATGGAGATAGCGAGGGAGAAAGCGAGAGAGACAGCGAGGGAGACAGCGAGGGAGACAGCGAGGGAGACAGCGAGGGAGACAGCGAGGGATACAGAGAGAGTGACTGCGAGGGAGACGGCGAGGGAGACGGCGAGGGAGACAGAGAGGGAGACAGCGAGGGAGACAGCGAGGGAGACTGCGAGGGAGACTGCGAGGGAGAGAGCGAGGGAGAAAGCGAGAGAGAAAGCGAGAGAGAAAGCGAGGGAGACAGCGAGAGAGAAAGCGAGAGAGAAAGCGAGGGAGACAGCGAGAGAGAAAGCGAGGGAGACAGCGAGGGAGACTGCGAGGGAGACTGCGAGGGAGACAGCGAGAGACACTTCGAGAGAGACTGCGAGGGAGACTGCGAGGGAGACAGCGAGGGAGACAGCGAGGGAGACAGCGAGGGAGACAGCGAGGGAGACAGCAATAGAGACTGCGAGAGAGACTGCGAGGGACACAGCGAGAGAGACTGCGAGGGAGACAACGAGAGAGAATGTGAGAGAGATCGCGTGAGACAGCGAGGGAGACAGTGAGGGAGATAGCGAGGGAGATAGCGAGGGAGACAGCGAGGGAGACTGCGAGGGAGAGAGCGAGAGACACAGCGAGGGAGACAGCAAGAGAGACTGCAAGAGAGACTGCGAGGGAGACACCGTGGGAGGCAGCGAGGGAGACAGCGAGAGAAACTGCGACGAAGACTGCGAGAGAGACTGCGAGAGAGACTGCAAGAGAGACTGCGAGAGAGACTGCGAGAGAGACTGCGAGAGAGACTGCGAGGGAGAAAGCGAGGGAGAAAGCGAGAGAGACTGCGAGAGAGACTGCGAGGGAGACTGCGAGGGAGACTGCGAGGGAGACTGCGAGGGAGACTGCGAGAGAGACTGCGAGAGAGACTGCGAGAGAGACTGCGAGAGAGACTGCGAGGGAGACTGCGAGAGAGACTGCGAGAGAGACTGCGAGGGAGACTGCGAGGGAGACTGCGAGAGAGACTGCGAGAGAGACTGCGAGAGAGACTGCGAGAGAGACTGCGAGAAAGACTGCGAGAAAGACTGCAAGGGAGAGAGCGAGGGAGAAAGCGAGAGAGAAAGCGAGGGAGACAGCGAGGGAGACAGCGAGGGAGACAGCGAGGGAGACAGCAAGGGAGACAGCGAGAGAGACAGCGAGAGAGACTGCGAGAGAGACTGCGAGAGAGACTGCGAGAGAGACTGCGAGAGAGACTGCGAGGGAGACTGCCAGAGAGTCTGCGAGGGAGACTGCGAGAGAGAGAGCGAGAGAGAGAGCGAGAGACACAGCGAGGGAGACAGCAAGAGAGACTGCAAGAGAGACAGCGAGGGAGACAGCGTGGGAGGCAGCGAGGGAGACAGCGAGAGAAACTGCGAGGAAGACTGCGAGAGAGACTGCGAGAGAGACTGCAAGAGAGAAAGCGAGAGAGACTGCGAGGGAGAAAGCGAGAGAGACTGCGAGGGAGACTGCAAGGGAGACTGCAAGGGAGACAGCGAGAGAGACAGCGAGGGAGATAGCGAGGGAGATAGCGAGGGAGATAGCGAGGGAGATAGCGA
Source organism: Heterodontus francisci (assembly GCF_036365525.1). Lineage (NCBI taxonomy): Eukaryota > Metazoa > Chordata > Chondrichthyes > Heterodontiformes > Heterodontidae > Heterodontus > Heterodontus francisci. The sequence goes on from NC_090403.1 coordinate 1,013,318, forward strand.
GAGAGATAGCGAGAGAGACTGCGAGAGAGACTGCGAGAGAGACAGCGAGAGAGACAGCGAGAGAGACAGCGAGGGAGACAGCGAGGGAGACAGCGAGGGAGACAGCGAGAGAGACTGCGAGGGAGACAGCGAGGGAGACAGCGAGGGAGACAGCGAGGGAGACAGCGAGGGAGACAGCGAGGGAGACAGCGAGAGAGACTGCGAGGGAGACTGCGAGAGAGACTGAGGGAGAGAGCGAGGGAGAAAGCGAGAGAGAAAGCGAGGGAGACAGCGAGGGAGACAGCGAGGGAGACAGCGAGGGAGACAGCGAGGTAGACAGCGAGGTAGACAGCGAGAGAGACTTCGAGAGAGACTGCGAGGGAGGCAGCGAGGGAGACAGCGAGGGAGACAGCGAGGGAGACAGCGACAGAGACAGCAATAGAGACTGCGAGAGAGACTGCGAGAGAGACTGCGAGGGAGACTGCGAGAGAGAGAGCGAGAGAGAGAGCGAGAGACACAGCGAGGGAGACAGCAAGAGAGACTGCAAGAGAGACAGCGAGGGAGACAGCGTGGGAGGCAGCGAGGGAGACAGCGAGAGAAACTGCGAGGAAGACTGCGAGAGAGACTGCGAGAGAGACTGCAAGAGAGAAAGCGAGAGAGACTGCGAGGGAGAAAGCGAGAGAGACTGCGAGGGAGACTGCAAGGGAGACTGCAAGGGAGACAGCGAGAGAGACAGCGAGGGAGATAGCGAGGGAGATAGCGAGGGAGATAGCGAGGGAGATAGCGAGAGAGATAGCGAGAGAGAATGCGAGAGAGACTGCGAGAGAGACTGCGAGGGAGAGAGCGAGCGAGATAGCGAGAGAGAACACGAGGGAGACAGCGAGGGAGACAGCGAGGGAGACAGCGAGAGAGACAGCGAGAGAGACTGCGAGTGAGACTGTGAGGGAGACAGCGAGAAAGACTGCGAGGGAGAAAGCGAGAGAAACTGCGAGAGAGACTGCTATGGAGATAGCGAGAGAGACAGCGAGGGATACAGCGAGAGACACTGCGAGGGAGACTGCGATTGAGACTGCGATTGAGACGGCTAGGGAGACGGCGAGAGAGACAGCGAGGGAGACAGCGACGGAGACAGCGTGGGAGACAGCGAGGGAGACAGCGAGAGAGACAGCGAGAGAGACAGCGAGAGAGACAGCGAGAGAGACAGCGAGAGGGATATTGAGGGAGACAGCGAGGGAGACAGCGAGGGAGACAGCGAGAGAGACAGCGAGAGAGACAGCGAGAGAGACAGCGAGAGAGACAGCGAGGGAGACAGCGAGGGAGACAGCGAGGGAGACAGCGAGGGAGACAGCGAGGGAGACAGCGAGGGAGACAGCGAGAGAGACTGCGAGGGAGACTGCGAGAGAGACTGCGAGAGAGACTGCGAGAGAGACTGCGAGAGAGACTGCGAGAGAGACTGCGAGAGAGACTGAGGGAGAGAGCGAGGGAGAAAGCGAGAGAGAAAGCGAGGGAGACAGCGAGGGAGAGAGCGAGGGAGACAGCGAGGGAGACAGCGAGGTAGACAGCGAGAGAGACTTCGAGAGATAATGCGAGGGAGGCAGCGAGGGAGACAGCGAGGGAGACAGCGAGGGAGACAGCGAGGGAGAAAGTGAGGGAGACAGCGACAGAGACAGCAATAGAGACTGCGAGAGAGACTGCGAGGGACACAGCGAGAGAGACTGCGAGGGAGACAACGAGAGAGAATGCGAGAGAGATCGCGTGAGACAGCGAGGGAGACTGCGAGAGAGAGAGCGAGAGACACAGCGAGGGAGACAGCAAGAGAGACTGCAAGAGAGACTGCGAGGGAGACTGCGAGGGAGACTGCGTGGGAGACAGCGTGGGAGACAGCGTGGGAGGCAGCGAGGGAGACAGCGAGAGAAACTGCGAGGCAGACTGCGAGAGAGACAGCGAGGGAGACTGCGAGGAAGACTGCGAGGGAGACAGCGAGGGAGACAGCGAGGAAGACTGCGAGGGAGACAGCGAGGAAGACTGCGAGGAAGACTGCGAGGGAGACTGCGAGAGAGACTGCGAGAGAGACTGCGAGGGAGACTGCGAGGGAGACTGCGAGGGAGACTGCGAGGGAGACTGCGAGGGAGACTGCGAGAGAGACGGCGAGAGAGACGGCGAGAGAGACGGAGAGAGAGACAGAGAGAGAGACGGAGAGAGAGACGGAGAGAGAGACGGCGAGAGAGACTGCGAGAGAGACTGAGAGGGAGACAGCGAGAGAGACTGCGAGAGAGACTGCGAGAGAGACTGCGAGAGATACAGCGAGGGAGACAGCGAGGGAGACAGCGAGGGAGACAGCGAGAGTACATTGAGAGAGACAGCGAGAGAGACAGCGAGAGAGACAGCGAGAGAGACAGTGAGAGAGACAGTGAGAGAGACTGCTATGGAGATAGCGAGGGAGAAAGCGAGAGAGACAGCGAGGGAGACAGCGAGGGAGACAGCGAGGGAGACAGCGAGGGAGACAGCGAGGGATACAGAGAGAGTGACTGCGAGGGAGACGGCGAGGGAGACGGCGAGGGAGACAGAGAGGGAGACAGCGAGGGAGACAGCGAGGGAGACTGCGAGGGAGACTGCGAGGGAGAGAGCGAGGGAGAAAGCGAGAGAGAAATCGAGAGAGAAAGCGAGGGAGACAGCGAGAGAGAAAGCGAGAGAGAAAGCGAGGGAGACAGCGAGAGAGAAAGCGAGGGAGACAGCGAGGGAGACTGCGAGGGAGACTGCGAGGGAGACAGCGAGAGACACTTCGAGAGAGACTGCGAGGGAGACTGCGAGGGAGACAGCGAGGGAGACAGCGAGGGAGACAGCGAGGGAGACAGCGAGGGAGACAGCAATAGAGACTGCGAGAGAGACTGCGAGGGACACAGCGAGAGAGACTGCGAGGGAGACAACGAGAGAGAATGTGAGAGAGATCGCGTGAGACAGCGAGGGAGACAGTGAGGGAGATAGCGAGGGAGATAGCGAGGGAGACAGCGAGGGAGACTGCGAGGGAGAGAGCGAGAGACACAGCGAGGGAGACAGCAAGAGAGACTGCAAGAGAGACTGCGAGGGAGACACCGTGGGAGGCAGCGAGGGAGACAGCGAGAGAAACTGCGACGAAGACTGCGAGAGAGACTGCGAGAGAGACTGCAAGAGAGACTGCGAGAGAGACTGCGAGAGAGACTGCGAGAGAGACTGCGAGGGAGAAAGCGAGGGAGAAAGCGAGAGAGACTGCGAGAGAGACTGCGAGGGAGACTGCGAGGGAGACTGCGAGGGAGACTGCGAGGGAGACTGCGAGAGAGACTGCGAGAGAGACTGCGAGAGAGACTGCGAGAGAGACTGCGAGGGAGACTGCGAGAGAGACTGCGAGAGAGACTGCGAGGGAGACTGCGAGAGAGACTGCGAGAGAGACTGCGAGAGAGACTGCGAGAGAGACTGCGAGAAAGACTGCGAGAAAGACTGCAAGGGAGAGAGCGAGGGAGAAAGCGAGAGAGAAAGCGAGGGAGACAGCGAGGGAGACAGCGAGGGAGACAGCGAGGGAGACAGCAAGGGAGACAGCGAGAGAGACAGCGAGAGAGACTGCGAGAGAGACTGCGAGAGAGACTGCGAGAGAGACTGCGAGAGAGACTGCGAGGGAGACTGCCAGAGAGTCTGCGAGGGAGACTGCGAGAGAGAGAGCGAGAGAGAGAGCGAGAGACACAGCGAGGGAGACAGCAAGAGAGACTGCAAGAGAGACAGCGAGGGAGACAGCGTGGGAGGCAGCGAGGGAGACAGCGAGAGAAACTGCGAGGAAGACTGCGAGAGAGACTGCGAGAGAGACTGCAAGAGAGAAAGCGAGAGAGACTGCGAGGGAGAAAGCGAGAGAGACTGCGAGGGAGACTGCAAGGGAGACTGCAAGGGAGACAGCGAGAGAGACAGCGAGGGAGACAGCGAGGGAGATAGCGAGGGAGATAGCGAGGGAGATAGCGAGAGAGATAGCGAGAGAGATAGCGAGAGAGACTGCGAGAGAGACTGCGAGAGAGACTGCGAGGGAGAGAGCGAGCGAGATAGCGAGAGAGAACACGAGGGAGACAGCGAGGGAGACAGCGAGGGAGACAGCGAGAGAGACAGCGAGAGAGACTGCGAGGGAGACAGCGAGGGAGACAGCGAGGAAGACTGCGAGGGAGACAGCGAGGAAGACTGCGAGGAAGACTGCGAGGGAGACTGCGAGAGAGACTGCGAGAGAGACTGCGAGAGAGACTGCGAGGGAGACTGCGAGGGAGACTGCGAGGGAGACTGCGAGGGAGACTGCGAGGGAGACTGCGAGGGAGACTGCGAGAGAGACGGCGAGAGAGACGGCGAGAGAGACGGAGAGAGAGACGGAGAGAGAGACGGAGAGAGAGACGGAGAGAGAGACGGCGAGAGAGACTGCGAGAGAGACTGAGAGGGAGACAGCGAGAGAGACTGCGAGAGAGACTGCGAGAGAGACTGCGAGAGAGACTGCGAGAGATACAGCGAGGGAGACAGCGAGGGAGACAGCGAGGGAGACAGCGAGGGAGACAGCGAGAGTACATTGAGAGAGACAGCGAGAGAGACAGCGAGAGAGACAGCGAGAGAGACAGTGAGAGAGACAGTGAGAGAGACTGCTATGGAGATAGCGAGGGAGAAAGCGAGAGAGACAGCGAGGGAGACAGCGAGGGAGACAGCGAGGGAGACAGCGAGGGAGACAGCGAGGGAGACAGCGAGGGATACAGAGAGAGTGACTGCGAGGGAGACGGCGAGGGAGACGGCGAGGGAGACAGAGAGGGAGACAGCGAGGGAGACAGCGAGGGAGACTGCGAGGGAGACTGCGAGGGAGAGAGCGAGGGAGAAAGCGAGAGAGAAAGCGAGAGAGAAAGCGAGGGAGACAGCGAGAGAGAAAGCGAGAGAGAAAGCGAGGGAGACAGCGAGAGAGAAAGCGAGGGAGACAGCGAGGGAGACTGCGAGGGAGACTGCGAGGGAGACAGCGAGAGACACTTCGAGAGAGACTGCGAGGGAGACTGCGAGGGAGACAGCGAGGGAGACAGCGAGGGAGACAGCGAGGGAGACAGCGAGGGAGACAGCAATAGAGACTGCGAGAGAGACTGCGAGGGACACAGCGAGAGAGACTGCGAGGGAGACAACAAGAGAGAATGTGAGAGAGATCGCGTGAGACAGCGAGGGAGACAGTGAGGGAGATAGCGAGGGAGATAGCGAGGGAGACAGCGAGGGAGACTGCGAGGGAGAGAGCGAGAGACACAGCGAGGGAGACAGCAAGAGAGACTGCAAGAGAGACTGCGAGGGAGACACCGTGGGAGGCAGCGAGGGAGACAGCGAGAGAAACTGCGACGAAGACTGCGAGAGAGACTGCGAGAGAGACTGCAAGAGAGACTGCGAGAGAGACTGCGAGAGAGACTGCGAGAGAGACTGCGAGGGAGAAAGCGAGGGAGAAAGCGAGAGAGACTGCGAGAGAGACTGCGAGGGAGACTGCGAGGGAGACTGCGAGGGAGACTGCGAGGGAGACTGCGAGAGAGACTGCGAGAGAGACTGCGAGAGAGACTGCGAGAGAGACTGCGAGGGAGACTGCGAGAGAGACTGCGAGAGAGACTGCGAGGGAGACTGCGAGGGAGACTGCGAGAGAGACTGCGAGAGAGACTGCGAGAGAGACTGCGAGAGAGACTGCGAGAAAGACTGCGAGAAAGACTGCAAGGGAGAGAGCGAGGGAGAAAGCGAGAGAGAAAGCGAGGGAGACAGCGAGGGAGACAGCGAGGGAGACAGCGAGGGAGACAGCAAGGGAGACAGCGAGAGAGACAGCGAGAGAGACTGCGAGAGAGACTGCGAGAGAGACTGCGAGAGAGACTGCGAGAGAGACTGCGAGGGAGACTGCCAGAGAGTCTGCGAGGGAGACTGCGAGAGAGAGAGCGAGAGAGAGAGCGAGAGACACAGCGAGGGAGACAGCAAGAGAGACTGCAAGAGAGACAGCGAGGGAGACAGCGTGGGAGGCAGCGAGGGAGACAGCGAGAGAAACTGCGAGGAAGACTGCGAGAGAGACTGCGAGAGAGACTGCAAGAGAGAAAGCGAGAGAGACTGCGAGGGAGAAAGCGAGAGAGACTGCGAGGGAGACTGCAAGGGAGACTGCAAGGGAGACAGCGAGAGAGACAGCGAGGGAGATAGCGAGGGAGATAGCGAGGGAGATAGCGAGGGAGATAGCGAGAGAGATAGCGAGAGAGACTGCGAGAGAGACTGCGAGAGAGACTGCGAGGGAGAGAGCGAGCGAGATAGCGAGAGAGAACACGAGGGAGACAGCGAGGGAGACAGCGAGGGAGACAGCGAGAGAGACAGCGAGAGAGACTGCGAGTGAGACTGTGAGGGAGACAGCGAGAAAGACTGCGAGGGAGAAAGCGAGAGAAACTGCGAGAGAGACTGCTATGGAGATAGCGAGAGAGACAGCGAGGGATACAGCGAGAGACACTGCGAGGGAGACTGCGATTGAGACTGCGATTGAGACGGCTAGGGAGACGGCGAGAGAGACAGCGAGGGAGACAGCGACGGAGACAGCGTGGGAGACAGCGAGGGAGACAGCGAGAGAGACAGCGAGAGAGACAGCGAGAGAGACAGCGAGAGAGACAGCGAGAGGGATATTGAGGGAGACAGCGAGGGAGACAGCGAGGGAGACAGCGAGGGAGACAGCGAGGGAGACAGCGAGAGAGACAGCGAGGGAGACAGCGAGGGAGACAGCGAGGGAGACAGCGAGGGAGACAGCGAGGGAGACAGCGAGAGAGACTGCGAGGGAGACTGCGAGAGAGACTGCGAGAGAGACTGCGAGAGAGACTGCGAGAGAGACTGCGAGAGAGACTGAGGGAGAGAGCGAGGGAGAAAGCGAGAGAGAAAGCGAGGGAGACAGCGAGGGAGACAGCGAGGGAGACAGCGAGGGAGACAGCGAGGTAGACAGCGAGAGAGACTTCGAGAGATACTGCGAGGGAGGCAGCGAGGGAGACAGCGAGGGAGACAGCGAGGGAGACAGCGAGGGAGACAGCGAGGGAGAAAGTGAGGGAGAAAGTGAGGGAGACAGCGACAGAGACAGCAATAGAGACTGCGAGAGAGACTGCGAGGGACACAGCGAGAGAGACTGCGAGGGAGACAACGAGAGAGAATGCGAGAGAGATCGCGTGAGACAGCGAGGGAGACTGCGAGAGAGAGAGCGAGAGACACAGCGAGGGAGACAGCGAGAGAGACGGCGAGAGAGACGGCGAGAGAGACTGCAAGAGAGACTGCGAGGGAGACTGCGAGGGAGACAGCGTGGGAGACAGCGTGGGAGGCAGCGAGGGAGACAGCGAGAGAGACTGCGAGGAAGACTGCGAGAGAGACAGCGAGGGAGACTGCGAGGAAGACTGCGAGGGAGACAGCGAGGAAGACTGCGAGGGAGACAGCGAGGAAGACTGCGAGGAAGACTGCGAGGGAGACTGCGAGGGAGACTGCGAGAGAGACTGCGAGAGAGACTGCGAGAGAGACTGCGAGGGAGACTGCGAGGGAGACTGCGAGGGAGACTGCGAGGGAGACTGCGAGAGAGACGGCGAGAGAGACGGCGAGAGAGACGGCGAGAGAGACGGAGAGAGAGACAGAGAGAGAGACGGAGAGAGAGACGGAGAGAGAGACGGCGAGAGAGACTGCGAGGGAGACTGAGAGGGAGACAGCGAGAGAGACTGCGAGAGAGACTGCGAGAGAGACTGCGAGAGAGACTGCGAGAGATACAGCGAGGGAGACAGCGAGGGAGACAGCGAGGGAGACAGCGAGAGTACATTGAGAGAGACAGCGAGAGAGACAGCGAGAGAGACAGTGAGAGAGACAGTGAGAGAGACTGCTATGGAGATAGCGAGGGAGAAAGCGAGAGAGAAAGCGAGGGAGACAGCGAGGGAGACAGCGAGGGAGACAGCGAGGGAGACAGCGAGGGAGACAGCGAGGGATACAGAGAGAGTGACTGCGAGGGAGACGGCGAGGGAGACGGCGAGGGAGACAGCGAGGGAGACAGAGAGGGAGACAGCGAGGGAGACAGCGAGGGAGACTGCGAGGGAGAGAGCGAGGGAGAGAGCGAGGGAGAAAGCGAGAGAGAAAGCGAGGGAGACAGCGAGAGAGAAAGCGAGAGAGAAAGCGAGGGAGACAGCGAGAGAGAAAGCGAGGGAGACAGCGAGGGAGACTGCGAGGGACACAGCGAGAGACACTTCGAGAGAGACTGCGAGGGAGACAGCGAGGGAGACAGCGAGGGAGACAGCGAGGGAGACAGCGAGGGAGACAGCAATAGAGACTGCGAGAGAGACTGCGAGGGACACAGCGAGAGAGACTGCGAGGGAGACAACGAGAGAGAATGTGAGAGAGATCGCGTGAGACAGCGAGGGAGACAGTGAGGGAGATAGCGAGGGAGATAGCGAGGGAGACAGCGAGGGAGACTGCGAGGGAGAGAGCGAGAGACACAGCGAGGGAGACAGCAAGAGAGACTGCAAGAGAGACTGCGAGGGAGACACCGTGGGAGGCAGCGAGTGAGACAGCGAGAGAAACTGCGACGAAGACTGCGAGAGAGACTGCGAGAGAGACTGCAAGAGAGACTGCGAGAGAGACTGCGAGAGAGACTGCGAGAGAGACTGCGAGGGAGAAAGCGAGGGAGAAAGCGAGAGAGACTGCGAGGGAGACTGCGAGGGAGACTGCGAGAGAGACTGCGAGAGAGACTGCGAGAGAGACTGCGAGAGAGACTGCGAGGGAGACTGCGAGAGAGACTGCGAGGGAGACTGCGAGGGAGACTGCGAGGGAGACTGCGAGAGAGACTGCGAGAGAGACTGCGAGAGAGACTGCGAGAGAGACTGCGAGAAAGACTGCAAGGGAGAGAGCGAGGGAGAAAGCGAGAGAGAAAGCGAGGGAGACAGCGAGGGAGACAGCGAGGGAGACAGCGAGGGAGACAGCGAGGGAGACAGCGAGGGAGACAGCAAGGGAGACAGCGAGTGAGACAGCGAGAGAGACTGCGAGAGAGACTGCGAGAGAGACTGCGAGAGAGACTGCGAGAGAGACTGCGATGGACACAGCGAGAGAGACTGCGAGGGAGACGAGAGAGAATGCGAGAGAGACAGCGAGGGAGACAGCGAGGGAGACTGCGAGGGCGACTGCGAGGGAGACTGCGAGGGAGACTGCGAGGGAGACTGCGAGGGAGACTGCGAGGGAGACAGCAAGAGAGACTGCAAGAGAGACTGCGAGGGAGACTGCCAGAGAGTCTGCGAGGGAGACTGCGAGGGAGACAGCGAGGGAGACAGCGAGGGAGAATGCGAGGAAGACTGCGAGGAAGACTGCGAGGAAGACTGCGAGAGAGACTGCGAGAGAGACTGCGAGAGAGACTGCGAGAGAGACTGCGAGAGAGATAGCGAGGGAGATAGCGAGGGAGATAGCGAGAGAGACTGCAAGAGAGACTGCGAGACTAACTGCGAGGGAGACAGCGAGGGAGACAGCGAGGGAGATGGCGAGGGAGACAGCGAGGGATACAGCGAGGGATACAGCGAGAGAGACTGCGAGAGAGACTGTGAGACTAACTGCGAGGGAGACAGCGAGGGAGATGGCGAGGGAGACAGCGCTGGAGACAGCGAGACAGAATGTGAGAAGGACTGCGAGAGAGACAGCGAGGGAGAAAGCGAGAGCGACTTCGAGAGAGACTGCGAGGGAGACAGCGAGACTGTGAGGGAAACAGCGAGGGAGACTGCGAGGGAGACTGCGAGGGAGACTGCGAGGGAGACTGCGAGGCAGACTGCGAGGGAGACAGCGAGAGAGACAGCGAGAGAGACAGCGAGAGAGACTGCAAAGGAGACTGCGAGAGAGACTGCGAGGGAGACTGCGAGAGAGACTGCGAGAGAGACTGCGAGAGAGACTGCGAGAGAGACTGCGAGAGAGACTGCGAGAGGGACAGCGAGAGAGACTGCGAGAGAGACTGCGAGAGAGACTACGAGAGAGACTGCGAGAGAGACTACGAGAGAGACTGCGAGAGAGACTGCGAGAGAGACTGCGAGGGAGAAAGCGAGGGAGAAAGCGACAGAGACTGTGTGGGAGACTGCAATGGAGACAGCGAGAGAGACTGTGAGGGAGAATGCGAGGGAGACTGCGAGGGAGACTGCGAGGGAGACTGCGAGGGAGACTGCGAGGGAGACTGCGAGAGAGACTGCGAGAGAGACTGCGAGGGAGACTGCGAGAGAGACTGCGAGGGAGACTGCGAGGGAGACTGCGAGGGAGACTGCGAGAGAGACTGCGAGAGAGACGGCGAGAGAGACGGAGAGAGAGATGGAGAGAGAGACGGCGAGAGAGACTGCGAGAGAGAGAGTGAGAGAGACTGAGAGGGAGACAGCGAGAGAGACTGCGAGAGAGACTGCGAGAGAGACTGCGAGAGAGACTGCGAGAGAGACTGCGAGAGATACAGCGAGGGATAGAGCGAGGGATAGAGCGAGGGAGACAGCGAGGGAGACATCGAGAGTACATTGAGAGAGACAGCGAGAGAGACAGCGAGAGAGACAGCGAGAGAGACAGCGAGAGAGACAGCGAGAGAGACTGCTATGGAGATAGCGAGAGAGACAGCGGGGGATACAGAGAGAGTGACTGCGAGGGAGACGGCGAGGGAGACAGCGAGGGAGACAGCGAGGGAGACAGCGAGGGAGACTGCGAGGGAGACAGCGAGGGAGACAGCGAGGGAGACAGCGAGGGAGACAGCGAGGGAGACAGCGAGGGAAACTGCGAGAGAGACAGCGAGGGAAACAGCGAGAGAGACAGCGAGGGACACAGCGAGGGACACAGCGAGGGAGACAGCGAGGGAGACTGCGAGGGAGACTGCGAGGGAGACAGCGAGAGAGACTGCGAGAGAGACTGCGAGAGAGAGCGCGTGAGAGACAGCGAGAGAGACTGCGTGGGATACAGCGAGGGAGACAGCGAGGGAGACAGCGAGAGAGAATGCGAGAAGGACTGCGAGAGAGACAGCGAGGGAGAAAGCGAGAGCGACTTCGAGAGAGACTGCGTGGGAGACAGCGATAGAGACTGTGAGGGAAACAGCGAGGGAGACAGCGAGGGGACTGCGAGAGAGACTGCGAGAGAGACTGCGAGAGAGACTGCGAGAGAGACTGCGAGAGAGACTGCGAGGGAGACTGCGAGGGAGACTGCGAGGGAGACTGCGAGGGAGACTGCGAGAGAGACTGCAAGAGAGACTGCGAGAGAGACTGCGAGAGAGACTGCGAGAGAGACTGCAAGGGAGAGAGCGAGGGAGAAAGCGAGAGAGAAAGCGAGGGAGAAAGCGAGGGAGACAGCGAGGGAGACAGCGAGGGAGACAGCGAGGGAGACAGCGAGGGAGACAGCGAGGGAGACAGCAAGGGAGACAGCGAGAGAGACAGCGAGAGAGACTGCGAGAGAGACTGCGAGAGAGACTGCGAGAGAGACTGCGAGAGAGACTGCAAGGGAGAGAGCGAGGGAGAAAGCGAGAGAGAAAGCGAGGGAGACAGCGAGGGAGACAGCGAGGGAGACAGCGAGGGAGACAGCGAGGGAGACAGCGAGGGAGACAGCGAGAGAGACTTCGAGAGAGACTTCGAGAGAGACTGCGAGAGAGACTGCGAGAGAGGCAGCGAGGGAGACAGCGAGGGAGACAGCGAGGGAGACAGCGAGGGAGACAGCGAGGGAGACAGCGAGGGAGACAGCGACAGAGACAGCAATAGAGACTGCGAGAGAGACTGCGAGGGACACAGCGAGAGAGACTGCGAGGGAGACAACGAGAGAGAATGTGAGAGAGATCGCGTGAGACAGCGAGGGAGACAGCGAGGGAGATAGCGAGGGAGACAGCGAGGGAGACTGCGAGAGAGAGAGCGAGAGACACAGTGAGGGAGACAGCAAGAGAGACTGCAAGAGAGACTGCGAGGGAGACTGCGAGGGAGACTGCGAGGGAGACTGCGAGGGAGACAGCGTGGGAGGCAGCGAGGGAGACAGCGAGAGAAACTGCGACGAAGACTGCGAGAGAGACTGCGAGAGAGACTGCGAGGGAGAAAGCGAGGGAGAAAGCGAGAGAGACTGCGAGAGAGACTGCGAGAGAGACTGCGAGAGAGACTGCGAGAGAGACTGCGAGGGAGACTGCGAGAGAGACTGCGAGAGAGACTGCGAGGGAGACTGCGAGGGAGACTGCGAGGGAGACTGCGAGAGAGACTGCGAGAGAGACTGCGAGAGAGACTGCGAGAGAGACTGCGAGAAAGACTGCAAGGGAGAGAGCGAGGGAGAAAGCGAGAGAGAAAGCGAGGGAGACAGCGAGGGAGACAGCGAGGGAGACAGCGAGGGAGACAGCGAGGGAGACAGCAAGGGAGACAGCAAGGGAGACAGCGAGAGAGACAGCGAGAGAGACTGCGAGAGAGACTGCGAGAGAGACTGCGAGAGAGACTGCGAGGGAGACAACGAGAGAGAATGTGAGAGAGATCGCGTGAGACAGCGAGGGAGACAGTGAGGGAGATAGCGAGGGAGATAGCGAGGGAGACAGCGAGGGAGACTGCGAGGGAGAGAGCGAGAGACACAGCGAGGGAGACAGCAAGAGAGACTGCAAGAGAGACTGCGAGGGAGACACCGTGGGAGGCAGCGAGTGAGACAGCGAGAGAAACTGCGACGAAGACTGCGAGAGAGACTGCGAGAGAGACTGCAAGAGAGACTGCGAGAGAGACTGCGAGAGAGACTGCGAGAGAGACTGCGAGGGAGAAAGCGAGGGAGAAAGCGAGAGAGACTGCGAGGGAGACTGCGAGGGAGACTGCGAGGGAGACTGCGAGAGAGACTGCGAGAGAGACTGCGAGAGAGACTGCGAGAGAGACTGCGAGGGAGACTGCGAGAGAGACTGCGAGGGAGACTGCGAGAGAGACTGCGAGAGAGACTGCGAGAGAGACTGCGAGAGAGACTGCGAGAAATACTGCAAGGGAGAGAGCGAGGGAGAAAGCGAGAGAGAAAGCGAGGGAGACAGCGAGGGAGACAGCGAGGGAGACAGCGAGGGAGACAGCGAGGGAGACAGCGAGGGAGACAGCAAGGGAGACAGCGAGAGAGACAGCGAGAGAGACTGCGAGAGAGACTGCGAGAGAGACTGCGAGAGAGACTGCGAGAGAGACTGCGATGGACACAGCGAGAGAGACTGCGAGGGAGACGAGAGAGAATGCGAGAGAGACAGCGAGGGAGACAGCGAGGGAGACTGCGAGGGAGACTGCGAGGGAGACTGCGAGGGAGACTGCGAGGGAGACAGCAAGAGAGACTGCAAGAGAGACTGCGAGGGAGACTGCCAGAGAGTCTGCGAGGGAGACTGCGAGGGAGACAGCGAGGGAGACAGCGAGGGAGAATGCGAGGAAGACTGCGAGGAAGACTGCGAGGAAGACTGCGAGAGAGACTGCGAGAGAGACTGCGAGAGAGACTGCGAGAGAGACTGCGAGAGAGATAGCGAGGGAGATAGCGAGGGAGATAGCGAGAGAGACTGCAAGAGAGACTGCGAGACTAACTGCGAGGGAGACAGCGAGGGAGACAGCGAGGGAGATGGCGAGGGAGACAGCGAGGGATACAGCGAGGGATACAGCGAGAGAGACTGCGAGAGAGACTGTGAGACTAACTGCGAGGGAGACAGCGAGGGAGATGGCGAGGGAGACAGCGCTGGAGACAGCGAGACAGAATGTGAGAAGGACTGCGAGAGAGACAGCGAGGGAGAAAGCGAGAGCGACTTCGAGAGAGACTGCGAGGGAGACAGCGAGACTGTGAGGGAAACAGCGAGGGAGACTGCGAGGGAGACTGCGAGGGAGACTGCGAGGGAGACTGCGAGGCAGACTGCGAGGGAGACAGCGAGAGAGACAGCGAGAGAGACAGCGAGAGAGACTGCAAAGGAGACTGCGAGAGAGACTGCGAGGGAGACTGCGAGAGAGACTGCGAGAGAGACTGCGAGAGAGACTGCGAGAGAGACTGCGAGAGAGACTGCGAGAGGGACAGCGAGAGAGACTGCGAGAGAGACTGCGAGAGAGACTACGAGAGAGACTGCGAGAGAGACTACGAGAGAGACTGCGAGAGAGACTGCGAGAGAGACTGCGAGGGAGAAAGCGAGGGAGAAAGCGACAGAGACTGTGTGGGAGACTGCAATGGAGACAGCGAGAGAGACTGCGAGGGAGACTGCGAGGGAGACTGCGAGGGAGACTGCGAGGGAGACTGCGAGAGAGACTGCGAGAGAGACTGCGAGGGAGACTGCGAGAGAGACTGCGAGGGAGACTGCGAGGGAGACTGCGAGGGAGACTGCGAGAGAGACTGCGAGAGAGACGGCGAGAGAGACGGAGAGAGAGATGGAGAGAGAGACGGCGAGAGAGACTGCGAGAGAGAGAGTGAGAGAGACTGAGAGGGAGACAGCGAGAGAGACTGCGAGAGAGACTGCGAGAGAGACTGCGAGAGAGACTGCGAGAGAGACTGCGAGAGATACAGCGAGGGATAGAGCGAGGGATAGAGCGAGGGAGACAGCGAGGGAGACATCGAGAGTACATTGAGAGAGACAGCGAGAGAGACAGCGAGAGAGACAGCGAGAGAGACAGCGAGAGAGACAGCGAGAGAGACTGCTATGGAGATAGCGAGAGAGACAGCGGGGGATACAGAGAGAGTGACTGCGAGGGAGACGGCGAGGGAGACAGCGAGGGAGACAGCGAGGGAGACAGCGAGGGAGACTGCGAGGGAGACAGCGAGGGAGACAGCGAGGGAGACAGCGAGGGAGACAGCGAGGGAGACAGCGAGGGAGACAGCGAGGGAAACTGCGAGAGAGACAGCGAGGGAAACTGCGAGAGAGACAGCGAGGGACACAGCGAGGGACACAGCGAGGGAGACAGCGAGGGAGACTGCGAGGGAGACTGCGAGGGAGACAGCGAGAGAGACTGCGAGAGAGACTGCGAGAGAGAGCGCGTGAGAGACAGCGAGAGAGACTGCGTGGGATACAGCGAGGGAGACAGCGAGGGAGACAGCGAGAGAGAATGCGAGAAGGACTGCGAGAGAGACAGCGAGGGAGAAAGCGAGAGCGACTTCGAGAGAGACTGCGAGGGAGACAGCGATAGAGACTGTGAGGGAAACAGCGAGGGAGACAGCGAGGGGACTGCGAGAGAGCCTGCGAGAGAGACTGCGAGAGAGACTGCGAGAGAGACTGCGAGAGAGACTGCGAGGGAGACTGCGAGGGAGACTGCGAGGGAGACTGCGAGAGAGACTGCAAGAGAGACTGCGAGAGAGACTGCGAGAGAGACTGCGAGAGAGACTGCAAGGGAGAGAGCGAGGGAGAAAGCGAGAGAGAAAGCGAGGGAGACAGCGAGGGAGACAGCGAGGGAGACAGCGAGGGAGACAGCGAGGGAGACAGCGAGGGAGACAGCAAGGGAGACAGCGAGAGAGACAGCGAGAGAGACTGCGAGAGAGACTGCGAGAGAGACTGCGAGAGAGACTGCGAGAGAGACTGCAAGGGAGAGAGCGAGGGAGAAAGCGAGAGAGAAAGCGAGGGAGACAGCGAGGGAGACAGCGAGGGAGACAGCGAGGGAGACAGCGAGGGAGACAGCGAGAGAGACTTCGAGAGAGACTTCGAGAGAGACTGCGAGAGAGACTGCGAGAGAGGCAGCGAGGGAGACAGCGAGGGAGACAGCGAGGGAGACAGCGAGGGAGACAGCGAGGGAGACAGCGAGGGAGACAGCGAGGGAGACAGCGACAGAGACAGCAATAGAGACTGCGAGAGAGACTGCGAGGGACACAGCGAGAGAGACTGCGAGGGAGACAACGAGAGAGAATGTGAGAGAGATCGCGTGAGACAGCGAGGGAGACAGCGAGGGAGATAGCGAGGGAGACAGCGAGGGAGACTGCGAGAGAGAGAGCGAGAGACACAGTGAGGGAGACAGCAAGAGAGACTGCAAGAGAGACTGCGAGGGAGACTGCGAGGGAGACTGCGAGGGAGACTGCGAGGGAGACAGCGTGGGAGGCAGCGAGGGAGACAGCGAGAGAAACTGCGACGAAGACTGCGAGAGAGACTGCGAGAGAGACTGCGAGAGAGACTGCGAGGGAGAAAGCGAGGGAGAAAGCGAGAGAGACTGCGAGAGAGACTGCGAGAGAGACTGCGAGAGAGACTGCGAGAGAGACTGCGAGGGAGACTGCGAGAGAGACTGCGAGAGAGACTGCGAGGGAGACTGCGAGGGAGACTGCGAGAGAGACTGCGAGAGAGACTGCGAGAGAGACTGCGAGAGAGACTGCGAGAAAGACTGCAAGGGAGAGAGCGAGGGAGAAAGCGAGAGAGAAAGCGAGGGAGACAGCGAGGGAGACAGCGAGGGAGACAGCGAGGGAGACAGCGAGGGAGACAGCAAGGGAGACAGCAAGGGAGACAGCGAGAGAGACAGCGAGAGAGACTGCGAGAGAGACTGCGAGAGAGACTGCGAGAGAGACTGCGAGAGAGACTGCGAGAGAGACTGCGATGGACACAGCGAGAGAGACTGCGAGGGAGACGAGAGAGAATGCGAGAGAGACAGCGAGGGAGACTGCGAGGGAGACTGCGAGGGAGACTGCGAGGGAGACTGCGAGGGAGACTGCGAGGGAGACAGCAAGAGAGACTGCAAGAGAGACTGCGAGGGAGACTGCCAGAGAGTCTGCGAGGGAGACTGCGAGGGAGACAGCGAGGGAGACAGCGAGGGAGAATGCGAGGAAGACTGCGAGGAAGACTGCGAGGAAGACTGCGAGAGAGACTGCGAGAGAGACTGCGAGAGAGACTGCGAGAGAGATAGCGAGGGAGATAGCGAGGGAGATAGCGAGAGAGACTGCAAGAGAGACTGCGAGACTAACTGCGAGGGAGACAGCGAGGGAGACAGCGAGGGAGATGGCGAGGGAGACAGCGAGGGATACAGCGAGGGATACAGCGAGGGATACAGCGAGAGAGACTGCGAGAGAGACTGTGAGACTAACTGCGAGGGAGACAGCGAGGGAGATGGCGAGGGAGACAGCGCTGGAGACAGCGAGACAGAATGCGAGAAGGACTGCGAGAGAGACAGCGAGGGAGAAAGCGAGAGCGACTTCGAGAGAGACTGCGAGGGAGACAGCGAGACTGTGAGGGAAACAGCGAGGGAGACTGCGAGGGAGACTGCGAGGGAGACTGCGAGGCAGACTGCGAGGGAGACAGCGAGAGAGACAGCGAGAGAGACAGCGAGAGAGACTGCAAAGGAGACTGCGAGAGAGACTGCGAGGGAGACTGCGAGAGAGACTGCGAGAGAGACTGCGAGAGAGACTGCTAGAGAGACTGCGAGAGGGACAGCGAGAGAGACTGCGAGAGAGACTGCGAGAGAGACTACGAGAGAGACTGCGAGAGAGACTACGAGAGAGACTGCGAGAGAGACTGCGAGAGAGACTGCGAGGGAGAAAGCGAGGGAGAAAGCGACAGAGACTGTGTGGGAGACTGCAATGGAGACAGCGAGAGAGACTGTGAGGGAGAATGCGAGGGAGACTGCGAGGGAGACTGCGAGGGAGACTGCGAGGGAGACTGCGAGAGAGACTGCGAGGGAGACTGCGAGAGAGACTGCGAGGGAGACTGCGAGGGAGACTGCGAGGGAGACTGCGAGAGAGACTGCGAGAGAGACGGCGAGAGAGATGGAGAGAGAGATGGAGAGAGAGACGGCGAGAGAGACTGCGAGAGAGAGAGTGAGAGAGACTGAGAGGGAGACAGCGAGAGAGACTGCGAGAGAGACCGCGAGAGAGACTGCGAGAGAGACTGCGAGAGAGACTGCGAGAGATACAGCGAGGGATAGAGCGAGGGATAGAGCGAGGGAGACAGCGAGGGAGACAGCGAGAGTACATTGAGAGAGACAGCGAGAGAGACAGCGAGAGAGACAGCGAGAGAGACAGCGAGAGAGACTGCTATGGAGATAGCGAGAGAGACAGCGGGGGATACAGAGAGTGTGACTGCGAGGGAGACGGCGAGGGAGACAGCGAGGGAGACAGCGAGGGAGACTGCGAGGGAGACAGCGAGGGAGACAGCGAGGGAGACAGCGAGGGAGACAGCGAGGGAGACAGCGAGGGAGACAGCGAGGGAAACTGCGAGAGAGACAGCGAGGGAAACTGCGAGAGAGACAGCGAGGGACACAGCGAGGGACACAGCGAGGGAGACAGCGAGGGAGACTGCGAGGGAGACTGCGAGGGAGACAGCGAGAGAGACTGCGAGAGAGACTGCGAGAGAGAGCGCGTGAGAGACAGCGAGAGAGACTGCGTGGGATACAGCGAGGGAGACAGCGAGGGAGACAGCGAGAGAGAATGCGAGAAGGACTGCGAGAGAGACAGCGAGGGAGAAAGCGAGAGCGACTTCGAGAGAGACTGCGAGGGAGACAGCGATAGAGACTGTGAGGGAAACAGCGAGGGAGACAGCGAGGGGACTGCGAGAGAGACTGCGAGGGAGACTGCGAGAGAGACTGCGAGAGAGACTGCGAGAGAGACTGCGAGAGAGACTGCGAGAGAGACTGCGAGAGAGACTGCGAGGGAGACTGCGAGGGAGACTGCGAGAGAGACTGCGAGAGAGACTGCGAGAGAGACTGCGAGAGAGACTGCGAGAGAGACTGCAAGGGAGAGAGCGAGGGAGAAAGCGAGAGAGAAAGCGAGGGAGACAGCGAGGGAGACAGCGAGGGAGACAGCGAGGGAGACAGCGAGGGAGACAGCAAGGGAGACAGCGAGAGAGACAGCGAGGAGACTGTGAGAGAGACTGCGAGAGAGACTGCGAGAGAGACTGCGAGAGAGACTGCGAGAGAGACTGCGAGAGAGACTGCAAGGGAGAGAGCGAGGGAGAAAGCGAGAGAGAAAGCGAGGGAGACAGCGAGGGAGACAGCGAGGGAGACAGCGAGGGAGACAGCGAGGGAGACAGCGAGGGAGACAGCGAGAGAGACTTCGAGAGAGACTTCGAGATAGACTGCGAGAGAGACTGCGAGAGAGACTGCGAGAGAGGCAGCGAGGGAGACAGCGAGGGAGAAAGCGAGGGAGACAGCGAGGGAGACAGCGAGGGAGACAGCGAGGGAGACAGCGAGGGAGACAGCGACAGAGACAGCAATAGAGACTGCGAGAGAGACTGCGAGGGACACAGCGAGAGAGACTGCGAGGGAGACAACGAGAGAGAATGTGAGAGAGATCGCGTGAGACAGCGAGGGAGACAGCGAGGGAGATAGCGAGGGAGACAGCGAGGGAGACTGCGAGAGAGAGAGCGAGAGACACAGTGAGGGAGACAGCAAGAGAGACTGCAAGAGAGACTGCGAGGGAGACTGCGAGGGAGACTGCGAGGGAGAGTGCGAGGGAGACTGCGAGGGAGACAGCGTGGGAGGCAGCGAGGGAGACAGCGAGAGAAACTGCGACGAAGACTGCGAGAGAGACTGCGAGAGAGACTGCGAGAGAAACTGCGAGAGAGACTGCGAGAGAGACTGCGAGGGAGAAAGCGAGGGAGAAAGCGAGAGAGACTGCGAGAGAGACTGCGAGAGAGACTGCGAGGGAGACTGCAAGGGAGACTGCAAGGGAGACAGCGAGAGAGACAGCGAGAGAGACTGCGAGAGAGACTGCGAGGGAGAAAGCGAGAGAGACTGCGAGAGAGAAAGCGAGAGAGACTGCGAGGGAGACTGCAAGGGAGACAGCGAGAGAGACAGCGAGGGAGATAGCGCGGGGGATAGCGAGGGAGATAGCGAGGGAGATAGCGAGAGAGATAGCGAGAGAGATAGCGAGAGAGATAGCGAGAGAGACTGCAAGAGAGACTGTGAGGGAGAGAGCGAGGGAGAGAGCGAGGGAGAACACGAGGGAGACAGCGATAGAAACTGCGAGGGAGTCAGCGAGAGAGACTGCGAGAGAGACTGTGAGAGAGACCTCGAGGGAGACAGCGAGGGAGACTGTGAGGGAGACAGCGAGGGAGACAGCGAGAGAGACTGCGAGTGAGACTGTGAGGGAGACAGCGAGAGAGACTGCGAGGGAGAAAGCGAGGGAGAAAGCGAGAGAGACTGCTATGGAGATAGCGAGAAAAACAGCGAGGGATACAGCGAGAGACACTGCGAGGGAGACAGCGATTGAGACGGCGAGGGAGACAGCGAGGGAGAAAGCGAGGGAGACAGCGAGGGAGACAGCGAGAGAGACAGCGAGAGAGACAGCGAGAGAGACTTCGAGAGAGACTTCGAGAGAGACTTCGAGAGAGACTTCGAGAGAGACTTCGAGAGAGACTTCGAGAGAGTCTGCGAGGGAGGCAGCGAGGGAGGCAGCGAGGGAGACAGCGAGGGAGACAGCGAGGGAGACAGCGAGGGAGACAGCGAGGGAGACAGCGAGGGAGACAGCAAGAGAGACTGTGAGAGAGACTGCGATGGACACAGCGAGAGAGACTGCGAGGGAGACGAGAGAGAATGCGAGAGAGAATGCGAGAGAGATCGCGTGAGACAGCGAGGGAGACAGCGAGGGAGACAGCGAGGGAGACTGCGAGGGAGACTGCGAGGGAGACTGCGAGGGAGACAGCAAGAGAGACAGCAAGAAAGACAGCAAGAGAGACAGCAAGAGAGACTGCAAGAGAGACTGCAAGAGAGACTGCAAGAGAGACTGCGAGGGAGACTGCGAGGAAGACTGCGAGGAAGACTGCGAGGAAGACTGCGAGGAAGACTGCGAGGAAGACTGCGAGAGAGACTGCGAGAGAGACTGCGAGAGAGACTGCGAGGGAGAAAGCGAGAGAGACTGCGAGAGAGACTGCGAGGGAGAAAGCGAGAGAGACTGCGAGGGAGACTGCGAGGGAGACTGCAAGGGAGACTGCAAGGGAGACAGCGAGAGAGACAGCGAGGGAGACAGCGAGGGAGATAGCGAGGGAGATAGCGAGGGAGATAGCGAGGGAGATAGCGAGGGAGATAGCGAGGGAGATAGCGAGAGAGATAGCGAGAGAGACTGCGAGAGAGACTGCGAGAGAGACTGTGAGGGAGACTGAGAGGGAGACAGCGAGGGAGACTGCGAGAGAGACTGCTATGGAGATAGCGAGAGAGACAGCGAGGGATACAGCGAGAGAGACTGCGAGACTAACGGCGAGAGAGACATCGAGGGAGATGGCGAGGGAGACAGCGCTGGAGACAGCGAGAGAGAATGCGAGAAGGACTGCGAGAGAGACAGCGAGGGAGAAAGCAAGAGCGACTTCGAGAGAGACTGCGAGGGAGACAGCGAGACTGTGAGGGAAACAGCGAGGGAGACAGCGAGAGAGACTGCGAGGGAGACTGCGAGGGAGACTGCGAGGGAGACTGCGAGGGAGACTGCGAGAGAGACTGCGAGAGATACAGCGAGGGATAGAGCGAGGGATAGAGCGAGGGAGACAGCGAGGGAGACATCGAGAGTACATTGAGAGAGACAGCGAGAGAGACAGCGAGAGAGACAGCGAGAGAGACAGCGAGAGAGACTGCTATGGAGATAGCGAGAGAGACAGCGGGGGATACAGAGAGAGTGACTGCGAGGGAGACGGCGAGGGAGACAGCGAGGGAGACAGCGAGGGAGACAGCGAGGGAGACTGCGAGGGAGACAGCGAGGGAGACAGCGAGGGAGACAGCGAGGGAGACAGCGAGGGAGACAGCGAGGGAAACTGCGAGAGAGACAGCGAGGGAAACTGCGAGAGAGACAGCGAGGGACACAGCGAGGGACACAGCGAGGGAGACAGCGAGGGAGACTGCGAGGGAGACTGCGAGGGAGACAGCGAGAGAGACTGCGAGAGAGACTGCGAGAGAGAGCGCGTGAGAGACAGCGAGAGAGACTGCGTGGGATACAGCGAGGGAGACAGCGAGGGAGACAGCGAGAGAGAATGCGAGAAGGACTGCGAGAGAGACAGCGAGGGAGAAAGCGAGAGCGACTTCGAGAGAGACTGCGAGGGAGACAGCGATAGAGACTGTGAGGGAAACAGCGAGGGAGACAGCGAGGGGACTGCGAGAGAGACTGCGAGGGAGACTGCGAGAGAGACTGCGAGAGAGACTGCGAGAGAGACTGCGAGAGAGACTGCGAGGGAGACTGCGAGGGAGACTGCGAGGGAGACTGCGAGAGAGACTGCAAGAGAGACTGCGAGAGAGACTGCGAGAGAGACTGCGAGAGAGACTGCAAGGGAGAGAGCGAGGGAGAAAGCGAGAGAGAAAGCGAGGGAGACAGCGAGGGAGACAGCGAGGGAGACAGCGAGGGAGACAGCGAGGGAGACAGCGAGGGAGACAGCAAGGGAGACAGCGAGAGAGACAGCGAGAGAGACTGCGAGAGAGACTGCGAGAGAGACTGCGAGAGAGACTGCGAGAGAGACTGCAAGGGAGAGAGCGAGAGAGAAAGCGAGGGAGACAGCGAGGGAGACAGCGAGGGAGACAGCGAGGGAGACAGCGAGGGAGACAGCGAGGGAGACAGCGAGGGAGACAGCGAGAGAGACTTCGAGAGAGACTTCGAGAGAGACTGCGAGAGAGACTGCGAGAGAGGCAGCGAGGGAGACAGCGAGGGAGAAAGCGAGGGAGACAGCGAGGGAGACAGCGAGGGAGACAGCGAGGGAGACAGCGAGGGAGACAGCGAGGGAGACAGCGACAGAGACAGCAATAGAGACTGCGAGAGAGACTGCGAGGGACACAGCGAGAGAGACTGCGAGGGAGACAACGAGAGAGAATGTGAGAGAGATCGCGTGAGACAGCGAGGGAGACAGCGAGGGAGATAGCGAGGGAGACAGCGAGGGAGACTGCGAGAGAGAGAGCGAGAGACACAGTGAGGGAGACAGCAAGAGAGACTGCAAGAGAGACTGCGAGGGAGACTGCGAGGGAGACTGCGAGGGAGACAGCGAGGGAGACAGCGAGGGAGACTGCGAGGGAGACTGCGAGGGAGACTGCGAGGGAGACTGCGAGGGAGACAGCAAGAGAGACAGCAAGAAAGACAGCAAGAGAGACTGCAAGAGAGACTGCAAGAGAGACTGCAAGAGAGACTGCAAGAGAGACTGCGAGGGAGACAGCGAGGGAGACTGCGAGGAAGACTGCGAGGAAGACTGCGAGGAAGACTGCGAGGAAGACTGCGAGGAAGACTGCGAGGAAGACTGCGAGGAAGACTGCGAGAGAGACTGCGAGAGAGACTGCGAGAGAGACTGCGAGGGAGAAAGCGAGAGAGACTGCGAGAGAGACTGCGAGGGAGAAAGCGAGAGAGACTGCGAGGGAGACTGCGAGGGAGACTGCAAGGGAGACTGCAAGGGAGACAGCGAGAGAGACAGCGAGGGAGACAGCGAGGGAGATAGCGAGGGAGATAGCGAGGGAGATAGCGAGGGAGATAGCGAGGGAGATAGCGAGGGAGATAGCGAGAGAGATAGCGAGAGAGACTGCGAGAGAGACTGCGAGAGAGACTGTGAGGGAGACTGTGAGGGAGACAGCGAGGGAGACTGCGAGAGAGACTGCTATGGAGATAGCGAGAGAGACAGCGAGGGATACAGCGAGAGAGACTGCGAGACTAACGGCGAGAGAGACAGCGAGGGAGATGGCGAGGGAGACAGCGCTGGAGACAGCGAGAGAGAATGCGAGAAGGACTGCGAGAGAGACAGCGAGGGAGAAAGCAAGAGCGACTTCGAGAGAGACTGCGAGGGAGACAGCGAGACTGTGAGGGAAACAGCGAGGGAGAC
Organism: Heterodontus francisci; assembly: GCF_036365525.1. Classification (NCBI taxonomy): domain Eukaryota; kingdom Metazoa; phylum Chordata; class Chondrichthyes; order Heterodontiformes; family Heterodontidae; genus Heterodontus; species Heterodontus francisci. The sequence continues at coordinate 1,036,953 of NC_090403.1, forward strand.
AGCGAGAGAGACTGCGAGGGAGACTGCGAGGGAGACTGCGAGGGAGACTGCGAGGGAGACTGCGAGAGAGAATGCAAGAGAGACTGCGAGAGGGATATTGAGGGAGACTGCGAGAGGGATATTGAGGGAGACTGCGAGAGGGATATTGAGGGAGACTGCGAGAGAGACTGCGAGAGAGACTGCGAGAGAGACTGCGAGGGAGACTGCGAGGGAGACTGCGAGGGAGACTGCGAGGGAGACTGCAAGAGAGAATGCGAGAGAGACTGCGAGAGGGATATTGAGGGAGACAGCGAGGGAGACAGCGAGGGAGACAGCGAGGGAGACAGCGAGAGAGACAGCGAGGGAGACAGCGAGAGAGACAGCGAGAGAGACAGCGAGAGAGACAGCGAGGGAGACAGCGAGGGAGACAGCGAGGGAGAAAGCGAGGGAGACAGCGAGAGAGACTGCGAGGGAGACAGCGAGGGAGACAGCGAGGGAGACAGCGAGGGAGACAGCGAGGGAGACAGCGAGAGAGACTGCGAGGGAGACTGCGAGAGAGACTGAGGGAGAGAGCGAGGGAGAAAGCGAGAGAGAAAGCGAGGGAGACAGCGAGGGAGACAGCGAGGGAGACAGCGAGGGAGACAGCGAGGTAGACAGCGAGGTAGACAGCGAGAGAGACTTCGAGAGAGACTGCGAGGGAGGCAGCGAGGGAGACAGCGAGGGAGACAGCGAGGGAGACAGCGACAGAGACAGCAATAGAGACTGCGAGAGAGACTGCGAGAGAGACTGCGAGGGAGACTGCGAGAGAGAGAGCGAGAGAGAGAGCGAGAGACACAGCGAGGGAGACAGCAAGAGAGACTGCAAGAGAGACAGCGAGGGAGACAGCGTGGGAGGCAGCGAGGGAGACAGCGAGAGAAACTGCGAGGAAGACTGCGAGAGAGACTGCGAGAGAGACTGCAAGAGAGAAAGCGAGAGAGACTGCGAGGGAGAAAGCGAGAGAGACTGCGAGGGAGACTGCAAGGGAGACTGCAAGGGAGACAGCGAGAGAGACAGCGAGGGAGATAGCGAGGGAGATAGCGAGGGAGATAGCGAGGGAGATAGCGAGGGAGATAGCGAGAGAGATAGCGAGAGAGATAGCGAGGGAGAGAGCGAGCGAGACTGCGAGAGAGACTGCGAGAGAGACTGCGAGGGAGAGAGCGAGCGAGATAGCGAGAGAGAACACGAGGGAGACAGCGAGGGAGACAGCGAGGGAGACAGCGAGGGAGACAGCGAGAGAGACAGCGAGAGAGACTGCGAGTGAGACTGTGAGGGAGACAGCGAGAAAGACTGCGAGGGAGAAAGCGAGAGAAACTGCGAGAGAGACTGCTATGGAGATAGCGAGAGAGACAGCGAGGGATACAGCGAGAGACACTGCGAGGGAGACTGCGATTGAGACTGCGATTGAGACGGCTAGGGAGACGGCGAGAGAGACAGCGAGGGAGACAGCGACGGAGACAGCGTGGGAGACAGCGAGGGAGACAGCGAGAGAGACAGCGAGAGAGACAGCGAGAGAGAAAGCGAGAGAGACAGCGAGAGAGACAGCGAGAGAGACAGCGAGAGGGATATTGAGGGAGACAGCGAGGGAGACAGCGAGAGAGACAGCGAGAGAGACAGCGAGATAGACAGCGAGGGAGACAGCGAGGGAGACAGCGAGGGAGACAGCGAGGGAGACAGCGAGGGAGACAGCGAGGGAGACAGCGAGAGAGACTGCGAGGGAGACTGCGAGAGAGACTGCGAGAGAGACTGCGAGAGAGACTGCGAGAGAGACTGCGAGAGAGACTGAGGGAGAGAGCGAGGGAGAAAGCGAGAGAGAAAGCGAGGGAGACACCGAGGGAGACAGCGAGGGAGACAGCGAGGGAGACAGCGAGGTAGACAGCGAGAGAGACTTCGAGGGAGGCAGCGAGGGAGACAGCGAGGGAGACAGCGAGGAAGACAGCGAGGGAGACAGCGAGGGAGACAGCGAGGGAGAAAGTGAGGGAGACAGCGACAGAGACAGCAATAGAGACTGCGAGAGAGACTGCGAGGGACACAGCGAGAGAGACTGCGAGGGAGACAACGAGAGAGAATGCGAGAGAGATCGCGTGAGACAGCGAGGAAGACTGCGAGAGAGAGAGCGAGAGACACAGCGAGGGAGACAGCAAGAGAGACTGCAAGAGAGACTGCGAGGGAGACTGCGAGGGAGACAGCGTGGGAGACAGCGTGGGAGGCAGCGAGGGAGACAGCGAGAGAAACTGCGAGGAAGACTGCGAGAGAGACAGCGAGGGAGACTGCGAGGAAGACTGCGAGGGAGACAGCGAGGAAGACTGCGAGGAAGACTGCGAGGAAGACTGCGAGGAAGACTGCGAGGAAGACTGCGAGAGAGACTGCGAGAGAGACTGCGAGAGAGACTGCGAGAGAGACTGCGAGGGAGACAGCGAGGGAGACAGCGAGGGAGACTGCGAGGAAGACTGCGAGGAAGACTGCGAGGAAGACTGCGAGAGAGACTGCAAGAGAGACTGCAAGAGAGACTGCGAGGGAGACAGCGAGGGAGACAGCGAGGGAGACAGCGAGGGAGACTGCGAGGAAGACTGCGAGGAAGACTGCGCGGAAGACTGCGAGAGAGACTGCGAGAGAGACTGCGAGAGAGACTGCGAGAGAGACTGCGAGAGAGACTGCGAGAGAGACTGCGAGGGAGAAAGCGAGAGAGACTGCGAGAGAGACTGCGAGGGAGAAAGCGAGAGAGACTGTGAGGGAGACTGCGAGGGAGACTGCGAGGGAGACTGCGAGGGAGACAGCGAGAGAGACAGCAAGAGAGACAGCGAGGGAGATAGCGAGGGAGATAGCGAGGGAGATAGCGAGGGAGATAGCGAGGGAGATAGCGAGAGAGACTGCGAGAGAGACTGCGAGAGAGACTGCGAGAGAGACTGTGAGGGAGACTGTGAGGGAGACAGCGAGGGAGACTGCTATGGAGATAGCGAGAGAGACAGCGAGGGATACAGCGAGAGAGACTGCGAGACTAACTGCGAGGGAGACGGCGAGGGAGATGGCGAGGGTGACAGCGAGGGAGACGGCGAGAGAGACAGCGAGAGAGACTGCGAGGGAGACTGCGAGGGAGACTGCGAGGGAGACAGAGAGAGAGACTGCGAGAGAGACTGCGAGAGAGACTGCGAGAGAGACTGCGAGAGAGACTGCGAGTGAGACTGCGAGTGAGACTGCGAGAGAGACTGCGAGGGAGACAGGGAGAGGGACTGCGAGAGAGAAAGCGAGAGAGAAAGCCAGAGAGTGCGAGGGAGACAGCGAGGGAGACAGCGAGAGAGAATGCGAGAGAGACTGAGAGGGAGACAGCGAGGGAGACAGCGAGGGAGACAGCGAGGGAGACAGCGAGGGAGACATCGAGAGAGACAACGAGAGAGACATCGAGAGAGACAGCGAAAGAGAATGCGAGAGACACTGCGAGAGAGACTGCGAGAGAGACATCCAGGGTTACTTCGAGGGAGACTTCGAGGGAGACTGCGAGGGAGACAGCGTGAGAGACTGAGAGAGACAGCGAGAGAGACAGTGAGGGAGACAGCGAGGGAGACAGCGAGGGAGACAGCGAGGGAGACTGTGAGGGAGACAGCGAGAGAGTCTGCGAGGGAGAGAGTGAGGGAGAAAGCGAGAGAGACTGCGAGGGAGACAGCGATCGAGACTTCGAGGGAGACAGCGAGAGAGACTGCGAGAGAGACTGCGAGAGAGACTGCGAGAGAGACTGCGAGAGAGACTGCGAGAGAGACTGCGAGGGAGACAGCGAGGGAGACAGCGAGAGAGACTGTGAAGGAGACAGCGAGGGAGACAGCGAGGGATACAGCGAGAGACACTGCGAGAGAGACTGCGAGGGAGACGGCGAGGGAGACGGCGAGGGAGACGTCGAGGGAGACGGCGAGGGAGACGGTGAGAGAGAGAGTGAGAGAGAGAGCGAGAGAGAGAGCGAGAGAGAGCGCGAGGGAGACAGCGAGGGAGACAGCGAGGGAGACAGCGAGGGAGACAGCGAGGGAGACAGCGAGGGAGACAGCGAGAGAGACAGCGAGAGAGACTTCGAGAGAGACTGCGAGGGAGTCAGCGAGGGAGGCAGCGACGGAGGCAGCGAGGGAGACAGCGACAGAGACTGCGAGAGAGACTGCGAGAGAGACTGCGAGAGAGACTGCGAGGGACACAGCGAGGGAGACAGCGAGAGAGACTGCGAGAGAGACTGCGAGGGAGACAACGAGAGAGACTGCGAGAGAGATCACGTGAGACAGCGAGGGAGACAGCGAGGGAGATAGCCAGGGAGACTGCGAGAGAGAGAGCGAGAGACACAGCGAGGGAGACAGCGAGGGAGACAGCGAGAGAGACTGCGAGAATGACTGCGAGAGAGACTGCGAGGGAGACTGCGAGGGAGACTGCGAGGGAGACTGCGAGGGAGACAGCGTGGGAGGCAGCGAGGGAGACAGCAAGAGAAACCGCGAGGAAGACAGCGAGAGAGACTGCGAGAGAGACTGCGAGAGAGACTGCGAGAGAGACTGCGAGAGAGACTGCGAGGGAGACTGCGAGGGAGACTGCGAGAGAGACTGCGAGAGAGACTGCGAGGGAGACTGCGAGGGAGACAGCGAGGGAGACAGCGAAGGCGACTGCGAGAGACAGCGAGGGAGACAGCGAGGGAGAATGCGAGGGAGACAGCGAGGGAAACTGCGAGGGAGACTGCGAGGGAGACTGCGAGGGAGACTGCGAGGGAGACTGCGAGAGACACTGCGAGAGACACTGCGAGAGAGACTGCGAGAGAGACTGCGAGGGAGAATGCGAGGGAGAATGCGAGGGGGACAGCGAGGGGGACAGCGAGGGGGACAGCGAGAGAGACAGCGAGAGAGACAGCGAGGGAGACAGCGAGGGAGACAGCGAGGGAGACAGCGAGGGAGACAGCGAGGGAGACAGCGAGGGAGACTGAGTGACAGACTGCGAGAGAGACAGCGAAAGCGACAGCGAAAGAGACAGCGAAAGAGACAGCGAAAGAGACAGCGAAAGAGACAGCGAAAGAGACAGCGAGGGATACTGCGAGGGATACTGCGAGGGAGACGGCGAGATAGACGGCGAGAGAGACAGCGAGTGAGACAGCGAGTGAGACGGCGTGGGAGGCGGTGAGAGACTGCGAGACAGATAGCGAGACAGTCTGCGTGAGAGACACCGAGGGAGACAGCGAGGGAGACAGCGAGGGAGACAGCGAGGGAGACAGCGAGGGAGACATTGAGGGAGACATCGAGGAAGACAGCGAGAGAGACAGCGAGAGAGACTGCGAGAGAGACTGCGAGAGCGACTGCTAGGGAGACAGCGAGGGAGGCAGCGAGGGAGGCAGCGAGGGAGGCAGCGAGGGAGACAGCGAGGGAGACAGCGAGAGAAACTGCGAGGAAGATGGCGAGAGAGACTGCGAGAGAGACGGCGAGGGAGACATTGAGGGAGAGAGCGAGGGACACAGCGAGGGAGAAAGCGAGGGAGACAGCGAGGGAGACAGCGAGGGAGACAGCGAGGGAGACAGCGAGAGAGACTGCGAGAGAGACTGCGAGGGAGACTGCGAGGGAGACTGCGAGGGAGACTGCGAGGGAGACAGCGAGGGAGACAGCGAGGGAGACAGCGAGGGAGACTGTGAGAAGGACTGCGAGAAGGACTGTGATAGAGACAGCGAGAGAGACTGCGAGGGACACAGCGAGGGAGACAGCGAGAGAGACTGCGAGGGAGACAACGAGAGAGACTGCGAGAGAGATCACGTGAGACAGTGAGGGAGATAGCGAGGGAGACAGCGAGGGAGACTGCGAGAGAGAGAGCGAGAGACACAGCGAGGGAGACAGCAAGAGAGACTGCAAGAGAGGCAGCGAGGGAGACAGCGAGAGAGACAGCGAGAGAGACTGCGAGAGAGACTGCGAGAGAGACTGCGAGAGAGACTGCGAGAGAGACTGCGAGAGAGACTGCGAGGGATAGAGCGAGGGAGACAGCGAGGGAGACAGTGAGGGAGACAGCGAGGGAGACAGCGAGGGAGACAGACTGGGAGACAGCGAGAGTACATTGAGAGAGACAGCGAGAGAGACTGCGAGGGAGACTGCGAGGGAGACTGCGAGGGAGACTGCGAGGGAGACGGCGAGGGAGACGGCGAGGGAGACGGCGAGGGAGACGGCGAGGGAGACAGCGAGGGAGACAGCGACGGAGACAGCGACAGAGACAGCGACAGAGACAGCGACAGAGACAGCGACAGAGACAGCGACAGAGACAGCGAGGGAGACAGTGAGAGAGACTGCTATGGAGATAGCGAGAGAGACAGCGGGGGATACAGAGAGAGTGACTGCGAGGGAGACGGCGAGGGAGACGGCGAGGGAGACGATGAGGGAGACGACGAGGGAGACGACGAGGGAGACGACGAGGGAGACGACGAGGGAGACGACGAGGGAAACAGCGAGGGAGACAGCGAGGGAGACAGCGAGGGAGACAGCGAGGGAGACAGCGAGGGAGACAGCGAGAGAGACTGCGAGAGAGACTGCGAGAGAGACTGCGAGAGAGACTGCGAGGGAGACAGCGAGGGAGACTGCGAGGGAGACAGCGAGGGAGACAGCGAGGGAAACTGCGAGAGAGACAGCGAGGGACACAGCGAGGGACACAGCGAGGGAGACAGCGAGGGAGACAGCGAGGGAGACAGCGAGGGAGACAGCGAGGGAGACAGCGAGAGAGACAGCGAGAGAGACTGTGAGGGAAACAGCGAGGGAGACAGCGAGGGAGACTGCGAGGGAGACTGCGAGGGAGACTGCGAGGGAGACTGCGAGTGATACTGCGAGAGAGACTGCGAGAGAGACTGCGAGAGAGACTGTGAGAGAGACTGCGAGAGAGACTGCGAGGGAGACTGCGAGGGAGACTGCGAGGGAGACTGCGAGGGAGACTGCGAGAGAGACTGCGAGAGAGACTGCGAGAGAGACTGCGAGAGAGACTGCGAGGGGCATATTGAGGGAGACTGCGAGGGAGACTGCGAGGGAGACTGCGAGAGAGAATGCGAGAGAGACTGCGAGAGAGACTGCGAGAGAGATATTGAGGGAGACTGCGAGGGAGACTGCGAGGGAGACTGCGAGGGAGACAGCGAGGGAGACAGCGAGGGAGACAGCGAGAGAGACAGTGAGGGAGACAGCGAGGGAGACAGCGAGGGAGACAGCGAGGGAGACTGCGAGGGAGACTGCGAGAGAGACTGCGAGAGAGACTGCGAGAGAGACTGCGAGAGAGACTGCGAGGGAGAGAGCGAGGGAGAAAGCGAGAGAGACTGCGAGAGAGACAGCGATAGAAACAGCGAGGGAGTCAGCGAGAGAGACAGCGAGAGAGACTGCGAGAGAGACTGCGAGAGAGACTGCGAGAGAGACTGTGAGAGAGACCTCGAGGGAGACAGCGAGAGAGACTGTGAGGGAGACAGCGAGGGAGACAGTGAGAGAGACAGCGAGAGAGACTGTGAGGGAGACAGCGAGAGAGACTGTGAGGGAGACAGCGAGAGAAACTGCGAGAGAGACTGCTATGGAGATAGCGAGAGAGACAGCGAGGGAGACAGCGATTGAGACGGCGAGAGAGAGCGAGGGAGAGAGCGAGGGAGAGAGCGAGGGAGAGAGCGAGGGAGAGAGCGAGGGAGAGAGCGAGGGAGAGAGCGAGGGAGACAGCGAGGGAGACAGCGAGGGAGACAGCGAGGGTGACAGCGAGGGAGACAGCGAGGGAGACAGCGAGGTAGACAGCGAGAGAGACATCGAGAGAGACTGCGAGGGAGGCAGCGAGGGAGGCAGCGAGGGAGGCAGCGAGGGAGACAGCGAGGGAGACAGCGACAGAGACAGCAATAGAGACTGCGAGGGAGACAACGAGAGAGAATGCGAGAGAGATCGTGTGAGACAGCGAGGGAGCCAGCGAGGGAGATAGCGAGGGAGACAGCGAGGGAGACAGCGAGGGAGACTGCGAGAGAGAGAGCGAGAGACACAGCGAGGGAGACAGCAAGAGAGACAGCAAGAGAGACTGCAAGAGAGACTGCAAGAGAGACTGCAAGAGAGACTGCAAGAGAGACTGCGAGGGAGACTGCGAGGGAGACTGCGAGGGAGACAGCGTGGGAGACAGCGTGGGAGGCAGCGAGGGAGACAGCGAGGAAGACTGCGAGAGAGACTGCGAGAGAGACTGCGAGAGAGACTGCGAGAGAGACTGCGAGAGAGACTGAGAGAGAGACTGAGAGAGAGACTGCGAGAGAGACTGCGAGAGAGACTGCGAGAGAGACTGCGAGGGAGAAAGCGAGAGAGAAAGCGAGAGAGACTGCGAGAGAGACTGCGAGGGAGAAAGCGAGAGAGACTGCGAGGGAGACTGCAAGGGAGATAGCGAGGGAGATAGCGAGGGAGATAGCGAGAGAGACTGCGAGGGAGACGGCGAGGGAGAAAGCGAGAGAGTCTGCGAGGGAGACAGCGATAGAAACTGCGAGGGAGTCAGCGAGAGAGACATCGAGAGAGACTGCGAGAGAGACTGCGAGAGAGACTGTGAGAGAGACCTCGAGGGAGACAGCGAGGAAGACAGCGAGGAAGACAGCGAGGAAGACAGCGAGGAAGACAGCGAGGAAGACAGCGAGGAAGACAGCGAGGGAGACAGCGAGGGAGACAGCGAGAGAGACTGCGAGGGAGATAGCGAGAGAGACAGCGAGAGAGACTGCGAGTGAGACTGTGAGGCAGACAGCGAGAGAGACTGCGAGGGAGAAAGCGAGAGAAACTGCGAGAGAGACTGCTATGGAGATAGCGAGAGAGACAGCGAGGGATACAGCGCGAGACACTGCGAGAGAGAATGCGAGGGAGACAGCGATTGAGATGGCGAGGGAGACGGCGAGAGGGAGAGCGAGAGAGAGAGCGAGGGAGACAGCGAGGGAGACAGCGAGGGAGACAGCGAGGGAGACAGCGAGGTAGACAGCGAGAGAGACTTCGAGAGAGACTGCGAGGGAGGCAGCGAGGGAGACATAGAACATAGAACATAGAACATACAGCACAGAACAGGCCCTTCGGCCCACAATGTTGTGCCGATCCTTTGTCCTCTGTCAAGGACAATTTAATCTATACCCCATCATTCTCCTTTATCCATATACCTATCCAAAAGCCTTTTGAAAGTCCCTAAAGTTTCTGACTCAACAACTTCCCCGGGCAAGGCATTCCATGCCTCGACCACTCTCTGGGTAAAGAACCTTCCCCTGACATCCCCCTTATATCTCCCACCCTTCACCTTAAATTTATGACCCCTTGTAACGCTTTGCTCCACCCGGGGAAAAAGTTTCTGACTGTCTACCCTATCTATTCCCCTGATCATCTTATAAACCTCTATCATGTCACCCCTCATCCTTCTCCTTTCTAATGAGAAGAGGCCTAGAATGTTCAGCCTTTCCTCGTAAGACTTATTCTCCATTCCAGGCAACATCCTGGTAAATCTCCTCTGCACCCTCTCCAAGGCTTCCACATCCTTCCTAAAATGAGGCGACCAGAACTGCACACAGTACTCCAAATGAGGCCTTACCAAGGTCCTGTACAGCTGCATCATCACCTCACGGCTCTTAAATTCAATCCCTCTGCTAATGAACGCTAACACCCCATATGCCTTCTTCACAGCCCTATCCACTTGAGTTGCAACTTTCAATGATCTATGCACATAGACCCCAAGGTCTCTCTGCTCCTCCACATGCCCAAGAACCCTACCGTTAACCCAGTATTTTGCATTCATGTTTGTCCTTCCAAAATGAACGACCTCACACTTTTCAGGGTTAAACTCCATCTGCCACTTTTCAGCCCAGCACTGCAACCTATCCAAGTCCCTTTGCAGACGACAATAGCCCTCCTCGGTATCCACAACTCCACCAACCTTTGTATCATCTGCAAATTTACTGACCCACCCTTCGACTTCCTCATCCAAGTCGTTAATAAAAATCACAAACAGGAGAGGACCCAGAACTGATCCCTGCGGCACGCCACTGGTAACTGGGCTCCAGGCTGAGTATTTACCATCTAAGACCACTCTCTGCCTTCTATCAGTTAGCCAATTCTTAATCCAACTGGCCACATTCCCCACTATCCCATGCCTCCTGACTTTCTCCATAAGTCTACCATGGGGGACCTTATCAAATGCCTTACTAAAATCCATGTACACCACATCCACTGGTTTACCCTCATCCACTTGCTTGGTCACCTGCTCAAAGAATTCAATCAGGCTTGTGAGGCAAGACCTACCCCTCACAAAACCGTGCTGACTGTCCCGAATCAAGCAGTGTCTTTCCAGATGCTCAGAAATCCTATCCCTCAGCACCTTTTCCATCAACTTGCCTACCACCGAAGTAAGACTAACTGGCCTGTAATTCCCAGGGTTGTTCCTATTCCCTTTCTTGAACAGGGGCACAACATTTGCCACCCTCCAATCACCTGGTACCACCCCCGTCAGCAGAGAAGATGAAAAGATCATTGCCAGCGGCTCTGCAATTTCATCCCTTGCTTCCCATAACATCCTTGGATATACCCCGTCAGGCCCGGGGGACTTGTCTATCTTCAAGTTATTCAAAAACCAAAACACATCTTCCCTCCTAACGAGCACTTCCTCGAGCTTACCAGTCTGCTTCCCACCGTCCTCTTCAGTAATACACCCCTTCTCATTCGTAAATACCGAAGAGAAGTACTCATTCAAAACCTCACTTATCTCTTCCGGCTCAACACACAGTCTCCCGCTATTGTCCTTGACCGGACCTACGGTCCCCCTAGTCATCCTCATATTTCTGACAGCGAGAGAGACAGCGACAGAGACAGCGACAGAGACAGCGACAGAGACAGAGACTGTGAGAGAGACTGCAAGGGACACAGCGAGAGAAACTGCGAGGGTGACAACGAGAGAGAATGCGAGAGAGATCGAGGGAGACAGCGAGGGAGACAGCGAGGGAGACAGCGAGGGAGACAGCGAGGGAGACAGCGAGGGAGACGGCGTGGGAGGCAGTGAGAGACTGCGAGACAGATAGCGAGACAGTCTGCGAGAGAGACCGCGAGGGAGACCGCGAGGGAGACAGCGAGGGAGACAGCGAGGGAGACAGCGAGAGAGACTGCGAGAGCGACTGCTGGGGAGACAGCGAGGGAGGCAGCGAGGGAGGCAGAGAGGGAGACAGCGAGGGAGACAGCGAGGGAGACAGCGAGGGAGACAGCGAGGGAGACAGCGAGAGAAACTGCGAGGGAGACGGCGAGGGAGACGGCGAGGGAGACGGCGAGGGAGACAGCGAGGGAGACAGCGACGGAGACAGCGACAGAGACAGCGACAGAGACAGCGACAGAGACAGCGACAGAGACAGCGAGGGAGACAGTGAGAGAGACTACAATGGAGATAGCGAGAGAGACAGCGGGGGATACAGAGAGAGTGACTGCGAGGGAGACGGCGAGGGAGACGGCGAGGGAGACGACGAGGGAGACGGCGAGGGAGACGGCGAGGGAGACAGCGAGGGAGACGGCGAGGGAGACAGCGAGGGAGACAGCGAGAGAGACTGCGAGAGAGACTGCGAGAGAGACAGCGACAGAGACAGCGACAGAGACAGCGACAGAGACAGCGACAGAGACAGCGAGGGAGACAGTGAGAGAGACTGCAATGGAGATAGCGAGAGAGACAGCGGGGGATACAGAGAGAGTGACTGCGAGGGAGACGGCGAGGGAGACGGCGAGGGAGACGACGAGGGAGACGGCGAGGGAGACGGCGAGGGAGACAGCGAGGGAGACGGCGAGGGAGACAGCGAGGGAGACTGCGAGAGAGACTGCGAGAGAGACTGCGAGAGAGACTGCGAGAGAGACTGCGAGAGAGACTGCGAGGGAGACAGCGAGGGAGACAGCGAGGGAGACAGCGAGGGAGACAGCGAGGGAAACTGCGAGAGAGACAGCGAGGGACACAGCGAGGGACACAGCGAGGGAGACAGCGAGGGAGACAGCGAGGGAGACAGCGAGGGAGACAGCGAGAGAGACTGTGAGGGAGACAGCGAGAGAGACTGCGAGGGAGACTGCGAGAGAGACTGCGAGAGAGACTGCGAGAGAGACTGCGAGGGAGACTGCGAGGGAGACTGCGAGGGAGACTGCGAGGGAGACTGCGAGAGAGAATGCGAGAGAGACTGCGAGAGAGACTGCGAGAGTGATATTGAGGGAGACTGCGAGGGAGACAGCGAGGGAGACAGCGAGGGAGACAGCGAGGGAGACAGCGAGGGAGACAGCGAGGGAAACTGCGAGAGAGACAGCGAGGGACACAGCGAGGGACACAGCGAGGGAGACAGCGAGGGAGACAGCGAGGGAGACAGCGAGGGAGACAGCGAGAGAGACTGTGAGGGAGACAGCGAGGGAGACTGCGAGAGAGACTGCGAGAGAGACTGCGAGAGAGACTGCGAGAGAGACTGCGAGGGAGACTGCGAGGGAGACTGCGAGGGAGACTGCGAGGGAGACTGCGAGGGAGACTGCGAGAGAGAATGCGAGAGAGACTGCGAGAGAGACTGCGAGAGGGATATTGAGGGAGACTGCGAGGGAGACAGCGAAGGAGACAGCGAGAGAGACAGCGAGGGAGACAGCGAGGGAGACAGCGAGGGAGACAGCGAGGGAGACTGCGAGGGAGACTGCGAGGGAGACTGCGAGAGAGACTGCGAGAGAGACTGCGAGAGAGACTGCGAGAGAGACTGCGAGAGAGACTGCGAGAGAGACTGCGAGGGAGAGAGCGAGGGAGAAAGCGAGAGAGAAAGCGAGAGAGAAAGCGAGAGAGACTGCGAGAGAGACAGCGATAGAAACAGCGATAGAAACAGCGAGGGAGTCAGCGAGAGAGACAGCGAGAGAGACAGCGAGAGAGACTGCGAGAGAGACTGCGAGAGAGACTGCGAGAGAGACTGTGAGAGAGACCTCGAGGGAGACAGCGAGAGAGACTGTGAGGGAGACAGCGAGGGAGACAGTGAGAGAGACAGCGAGAGAGACTGTGAGGCAGACAGCGAGAGAGACTGCGAGGGAGGAAGCGAGAGAAACTGCGAGAGAGACTGCTATGGAGATAGCCAGAGAGACAGCGAGGGAGACAGCGATTGAGACGGCGAGAGAGAGAGCGAGGGAGAGAGCGAGGGAGAGAGCGAGGGAGAGAGCGAGGGAGAGAGCGAGGGAGACAGCGAGGGAGACAGCGAGGGAGACAGCGAGGGAGACATCGAGAGAGACTGCGAGGGAGGCAGCGAGGGAGGCAGCGAGGGAGACAGCGAGGGAGACAGCGAGGGAGACAGCGACAGAGACAGCAATAGAGACTGCGAGAGAGACTGCGAGGGAGACAACGAGAGAGAATGCGAAAGAGATCGTGTGAGACAGCGAGGGAGACAGCGAGGGAGACAGCGAGGGAGACATCGAGAGAGACTGCGAGGGAGGCAGCGAGGGAGGCAGCGAGGGAGATAGCGAGGGAGACAGCGAGGGAGACTGCGAGAGAGAGAGCGAGAGACACAGCGAGGGAGACAGCAAGAGAGACAGCAAGAGAGACTGCAAGAGAGACTGCAAGAGAGACTGCAAGAGAGACTGCAAGAGAGACTGCGAGGGAGACTGCAAGAGAGACTGCGAGGGAGACTGCGAGGGAGACAGCGTGGGAGGCAGCGAGGGAGACAGCGAGGAAGACTGCGAGAGAGACTGCGAGAGAGACTGCGAGAGAGACTGCGAGAGAGACTGAGAGAGAGACTGCGAGAGAGACTGCGAGGGAGAAAGCGAGAGAGAAAGCGAGAGAGACTGCGAGGGAGAAAGCGAGAGAGACTGCGAGGGAGACTGCAAGGGAGATAGCGAGGGAGATAGCGAGGGAGATAGCGAGAGAGACTGCGAGAGAGACTGCGAGGGAGACGGCGAGGGAGACGGCGAGGGAGAAAGCGAGAGAGTCTGCGAGGGAGACAGCGATAGAAACTGCGAGGGAGTCAGCGAGAGAGACAGCGAGAGAGACTGCGAGAGAGACTGTGAGAGAGACCTCGAGGGAGACAGCGAGGAAGACAGCGAGGAAGACAGCGAGGAAGACAGCGAGGAAGACAGCGAGGAAGACAGCGAGGAAGACAGCGAGGAAGACAGCGAGAGAGACTGCGAGGGAGACAGTGAGGGAGATAGCGAGAGAGACAGCGAGAGAGACTGCGAGTGAGACTGTGAGGGAGACAGCGAGAGAGACTGCGAGGGAGAAAGCGAGAGAAACTGCGAGAGAGACTGCTATGGAGATAGCGAGAGAGACAGCGAGGGATACAGCGCGAGACACTGCGAGAGAGAATGCGAGGGAGACAGCGATTGAGACGGCGAGGGAGACAGCGAGGGAGACAGCGAGGGAGACAGCGAGGGAGACAGCGAGGGAGACAGCGAGGTAGACAGCGAGAGAGACTTCGAGAGAGACTGCGAGGGAGGCAGCGAGGGAGACAGCGAGAGAGACAGCGACAGAGACAGCGACAGAGACAGCGACAGAGACAGAGACTGTGAGAGAGACTGCAAGGGACACAGCGAGAGAAACTGCGAGGGAGACAACGAGAGAGAATGCGAGAGAGATCGCGTGAGACAGCGAGGGAGACAGCGAGGGAGACAGCGAGGGAGACAGCGAGGGAGACAGCGAGGGAGACGGCGTGGGAGGCAGTGAGAGACTGCGAGACAGATAGCGAGACAGTCTGCGAGAGAGACCGCGAGGGAGACCGCGAGGGAGACAGCGAGGGAGACAGCGAGGGAGACAGCGAGGGAGACAGCGAGGGAGACAGCGAGAGAGACAGCGAGAGAGACTGCGAGAGCGACTGCTGGGGAGACAGCGAGGGAGGCAGCGAGGGAGGCAGCGAGGGAGGCAGCGAGGGAGACAGCGAGGGAGACAGCGAGGGAGACAGCGAGGGAGACAGCGAGGGAGACAGCGAGAGAAACTGCGAGGAAGACGGCGAGAGAGACTGCGAGAGAGACGGCGAGGGAGACAGCGAGGGAGACTGCGAGGGAGAGAGCGAGGGACACAGCGAGGGAGACAGCGAGGGAGACAGCGAGGGAGACAGCGAGGGAGACAGCGAGGGAGACAGCGAGGGAGACAGCGAGAGAGACTGCGAGAGAGACTGCGAGAGAGACTGCGAGGGCGACTGCGAGGGAGACTGCGAGGGAGACTGCGAGGGAGACTGCGAGGGAGACAGCGTGGGAGACAGCGTGGGAGACAGCGTGGGAGACAGCGAGGGAGACAGCGAGGGAGACAGCGAGGGAGACAGCGAGGGAGACAGCGAGGGAGACTGTGAGAAGGACGGCGAGAAGGACTGTGATAGAGACAGCGAGAGAGACTGCGAGGGACACAGCGAGAGAGACTGCGAGGGAGACAACGAGAGAGACTGCGAGAGAGATCACGTGAGACAGCGAGGGAGACAGTGAGGGAGATAGCGAGGGAGACAGCGAGGGAGACTGCGAGAGAGAGAGCGAGAGACACAGCGACGGAGACAGCAAGAGAGACTGCAAGAGAGACTGCGAGGGAGACAGCGTGGGAGGCAGCGAGGGAGACAGCGAGAGAAACCGCGAGGAAGACAGCGAGAGAGACTGCGAGAGAGACTGCGAGAGAGACTGCGAGAGAGACTGCGAGAGAGACTGCGAGGGATACAGCGAGGGAGACAGCGAGAGAGACAGCGAGAGAGACAGCGAGAGAGACAGCGAGAGAGACAGCGAGAGAGACAGCGAGAGAGACTGCGAGGGAGACTGCGAGGGAGACGGCGAGGGAGACGGCGAGGGAGACGACGAGGGAGACGACGAGGGAGACAGCAAGGGAGACAGCGACAGAGACAGCGACAGAGACAGCGACAGAGACAGCGACAGAGACAGAGACAGCGAGGGAGACAGCAAGGGAGACAGTGAGAGAGACTGCTATGGAGATAGCGCGAGAGATAGCGGGGGATACAGAGTGACTGCGAGGGAGACGGCGAGGGAGACGGCGAGGGAGACAGCGAGGGAGACAGCGAGGGAGACAGCGAGGGAGACATCGAGAGAGACTGCGAGAGAGACTGCGAGAGAGACTGCGAGGGAGACTGCGAGGGAGACTGCGAGGGAGACAGCGAGGGAGACAGCGAGGGAGACAGTGAGGGAAACTGCGAGAGAGACAGCGAGGGACACAGCGAGGGACACAGCGAGGGACACAGCGAGGGAGACAGCGAGAGAGACAGCGAGAGAGACTGCGAGGGAGACTGCGAGGGAGACAGCGAGAGAGACAGCGAGAGAGACTGCGAGAGAGAGCGCGTGAGAGACAGCGAGAGAGACTGCGTGGGAGACAGTGACGGAGACAGCTCGGGAGACAGCTCGGGAGACAGCGAGGGAGACAGCGCTGGAGACAGCGAGAGAGAATGCGAGAAGGACTGCGAGAGAGACAGCGAGGGAGAAAGCGAGAGTGACTTCGAGAGAGACTGCGAGGGAGACAGCGAGAGAGACTGTGAGGGAAACAGCGAGGGAGACAGCGAGAGAGACTGCGAGGGAGACTGCGAGTGAGACTGCGAGAGAGACTGCGAGAGAGACTGCGAGAGAGACTGCGAGAGAGACTGCGAGGCAGACTGCGAGGCAGACTGCGAGACAGACTGCGAGACAGACTGCGAGGGAGACTGCGAGAGAGACTGCGAGAGAGACTGCGAGAGAGACTGCGAGGGAGACTGCGAGGGAGACTGCGAGGGAGACTGCGAGGCAGACTGCGAGGCAGACTGCGAGACAGACTGCGAGACAGACTGCGAGGGAGACTGCGAGAGAGAATGCGAGAGAGAATGCGAGAGAGACTGCGAGAGGGATATTGAGGGAGACTGCGAGGGAGACAGCGAGGGAGACAGCGAAAGAGACAGCGAGAGAGACAGCGAGAGAGACAGCGAGAGAGACAGCGAGGGAGACAGCGAGGGAGACAGCGAGGGAGACTGCGAGGGATACTGCGAGAGAGACTGCGAGAGAGACTGCGAGAGAGACTGCGAGAGAGACTGCGAGGGAGAGAGCGAGGGAGAAAGCGAGGGAGAAAGCGAGAGAGAAAGCGAGAGAGACTGCGAGGGAGACAGCGATAGAGACAGCGAGGGAGTCAGTGAGAGAGACAGCGAGAGAGACAGCGAGAGAGACTGCGAGAGAGACTGCGAGAGAGACTGTGAGAGAGACTGTGAGAGAGACTGTGAGAGAGACCTCGAGGGAGACAGCGAGGGAGACAGCGAGAGAGACTGTGAGGGAGACAGCGAGGGAGACAGTGAGAGAGACAGCGAGAGAGACTGTGAGGGAGACAGCGAGAGAGACTGCGAGGGAGGAAGCGAGAGAAACTGCGAGAGAGACTGCTATGGAGATAGCGAGAGAGACAGCGAGGGATACAGCGAGAGACACTGCGAGAGAGAATGCGAGGGAGACAGCGATTGAGACGGCGAGAGAGAGAGCGAGGGAGAGAGCGAGGGAGAGAGCGATGGAGAGAGCGAGGGAGAGAGCGAGGGAGAGAGCGAGGGAGACAGCGAGGGAGACAGCGAGGGAGACAGCGAAGTAGACAGCGAGGTAGACAGCGAGAGAGACATCGAGAGAGACATCGAGAGAGACTGCGAGGGAGACTGCGAGGGAGACTGCGAGGGAGACTGCGAGGGAGACTGGGAGGGAGGCAGCGAGGGAGGCAGCGAGGGAGGCAGCGAGGGAGGCAGCGAGGGAGACAGCGAGGGAGACAGCGAGGGAGACAGCGACAGAGACAGCAACAGAGACTGCGAGAGAGACTGCGAGGGAGACAACGAGAGAGAATGCGAGAGAGATCGTGTGAGACAGCGAGGGAGACAGCGAGGGAGATAGCGAGGGAGACAGCGAGGGAGACTGCGAGAGAGAGAGCGAGAGACACAGCGAGGGAGACAGCAATAGAGACAGCAAGAGAGACTGCAAGAGAGACTGCGAGGGAGACAGCGTGGGAGACAGCGTGGGAGACAGCGTGGGAGACAGCGTGGGAGACAGCGTGGGAGGCAGCGAGGGAGGCAGCGAGGGAGACAGCGAGGGAGACAGCGAGGGAGACAGCGAGGGAGACAGCGAGAGAGACAGCGAGAGAGACAGCGAGAGAGACTGCGAGAGAGACTGCGAGAGAGACTGCGAGAGAGACTGCGAGAGAGACTGCGAGAGAGACTGCGAGAGAGACAGTGAGAGGGACTGCGAGAGAGAAAACGAGAGAGAAAGCCAGAGAGTGCGAGGGAGACAGCGAGAGAGAAAGCGAGAGAGACTGCGAGGGAGAAAGCGAGAGAGACTGTGAGGGAGACTGCAAGGGAGACAGCGAGAGAGACAGCGAGGGAGATAGCAAGGGAGATAGCGCGGGAGATAGCGAGAGAGACTGCGAGAGAGACTGCGAGAGAGACTGCGAGGGAGACTGCGAGGGAGAAAGCGAGAGAGACTGCGAGGGAGACAGCGATAGAAACTGCGAGGGAGTCAGCGAGAGAGACAGCGAGAGAGACTGCGAGAGAGACTGCGAGAGAGACTGCGAGAGAGACCTCGAGGGAGACAGCGAGGGAGACAGCGAGGAAGACAGCGAGGAAGACAGCGAGGAAGACAGCGAGAGAGACTGCGAGGGAGACTGCGAGGGAGACAGTGAGGGAGACAGCGAGAGAGACAGCGAGAGAGACTGTGAGGGAGACAGCGAGAGAGACTGCGAGGGAGAAAGCGAGAGAAACTGCGAGAGAGACTGCTATGGAGATAGCGAGAGAGACAGCGAGGGATACAGCGAGAGACACTGCGAGAGAGACAGCGATTGAGACGGAGAGGGAGACGGCGAGAGAGAGAGCGAGAGAGAGAGCAAGGGAGACAGCGAGGGAGACAGCGAGGGAGACAGCGAGGGAGACAGCGAGGGAGACAGCGCGGGAGACAGCGCGGGAGACAGCGCGGGAGACAGCGCGGGAGACAGCGCGGGAGACAGCGAGGAAGACAGCGAGGAAGACAGCGAGGAAGACAGCGAGGAAGACAGCGAGGAAGACAGCGAGGAAGACAGCGAGGGAGACAGCGAGGGAGACAGCGAGAGAGACAGCGAGAGAGACTGAGAGGGAGACTGCGAGGGAGACAGCGAGAGAGACAGCGAGAGAGACTGCGAGAGAGAGCGCGTGAGAGACAGCGAGAGAGACTGCGTGGGAGACAGTGACGGAGACAGCTCGGGAGACAGCTCGGGAGACAGCTCGGGAGACAGCGCTGGAGACAGCGAGAGAGAATGCGAGAAGGACTGCGAGAGAGACAGCGAGGGAGAAAGCGAGAGTGACTTCGAGAGAGACTGCGAGGGAGACAGCGAGAGAGACTGTGAGGGAAACAGCGAGGGAGACAGCGAGAGAGACTGCGAGGGAGACTGCGAGTGAGACTGCGAGAGAGACTGCGAGAGAGACTGCGAGAGAGACTGCGAGAGAGACTGCGAGGCAGACTGCGAGACAGACTGCGAGACAGACTGCGAGACAGACTGCGAGGGAGACTGCGAGAGAGACTGCGAGAGAGACTGCGAGAGAGACTGCGAGGGAGACTGCGAGGGAGACTGCGAGGGAGACTGCGAGGGAGACTGCGAGAGAGAATGCGAGAGAGAATGCGAGAGAGACTGCGAGAGGGATATTGAGGGAGACTGCGAGGGAGACAGCGAGGGAGACAGCGAGGGAGACAGCGAAAGAGACAGCGAGAGAGACAGCGAGAGAGACAGCGAGAGAGACAGCGAGGGAGACAGCGAGGGAGACTGCGAGGGAGACTGCGAGGGAGACTGCGAGAGAGACTGCGAGAGAGACTGCGAGAGAGACTGCGAGAGAGACTGCGAGAGAGACTGCGAGGGAGAAAGCGAGGGAGAAAGCGAGAGAGAAAGCGAGAGAGACTGCGAGGGAGACAGCGATAGAGACAGCGAGGGAGTCAGTGAGAGAGACAGCGAGAGAGACAGCGAGAGAGACTGCGAGAGAGACTGCGAGAGAGACTGTGAGAGAGACTGTGAGAGAGACCTCGAGGGAGACAGCGAGGGAGACAGCGAGAGAGACTGTGAGGGAGACAGCGAGGGAGACAGTGAGAGAGACAGCGAGAGAGACTGTGAGGGAGACAGCGAGAGAGACTGCGAGGGAGGAAGCGAGAGAAACTGCGAGAGAGACTGCTATGGAGATAGCGAGAGAGACAGCGAGGGATACAGCGAGAGACACTGCGAGAGAGAATGCGAGGGAGACAGCGATTGAGACGGCGAGAAAGAGAGCGAGGGAGAGAGCGAGGGAGAGAGCGAGGGAGACAGCGAGGGAGACAGCGAGGGAGACAGCGAGGGAGACAGCGAGGTAGACAGCGAGGTAGACAGCGAGAGAGACATCGAGAGAGACATCGAGAGAGACTGCGAGGGAGACTGCGAGGGAGACTGCGAGGGAGACTGCGAGGGAGACTGGGAGGGAGGCAGCGAGGGAGGCAGCGAGGGAGGCAGCGAGGGAGGCAGCGAGGGAGACAGTGAGGGAGGCAGCGAGGGAGACAGCGAGGGAGACAGCGAGGGAGACAGCGACAGAGACAGCAACAGAGACTGCGAGAGAGACTGCGAGGGAGACAACGAGAGAGAATGCGAGAGAGATCGTGTGAGACAGCGAGGGAGACAGCGAGGGAGATAGCGAGGGAGACAGCGAGGGAGACTGCGAGAGAGAGAGCGAGAGACACAGCGAGGGAGACAGCAATAGAGACAGCAAGAGAGACTGCAAGAGAGACTGCGAGGGAGACAGCGTGGGAGACAGCGTGGGAGACAGCGTGGGAGACAGCGTGGGAGACAGCGTGGGAGGCAGCGAGGGAGGCAGCGAGGGAGACAGCGAGGGAGACAAAGAGGGAGACAGCGAGGGAGACAGCGAGGGAGACAGCGAGAGAGACAGCGAGAGAGACAGCGAGAGAGACTGCGAGAGAGACTGCGAGAGAGACTGCGAGAGAGACTGCGAGAGAGACTGCGAGAGAGACTGCGAGAGAGACAGTGAGAGGGACTGCGAGAGAGAAAGCGAGAGAGAAAGCCAGAGAGTGCGAGGGAGACAGCGAGAGAGAAAGCGAGAGAGACTGCGAGGGAGAAAGCGAGAGAGACTGCGAGGGAGACTGCAAGGGAGACAGCGAGAGAGACAGCGAGGGAGATAGCAAGGGAGATAGCGCGGGAGATAGCGAGAGAGACTGCGAGAGAGACTGCGAGAGAGACTGCGAGGGAGACTGCGAGGGAGACAGCGATAGAAACTGCGAGGGAGTCAGCGAGAGAGACAGCGAGAGAGACTGCGAGAGAGACTGCGAGAGAGACTGCGAGAGAGACCTCGAGGGAGACAGCGAGGGAGACAGCGAGGAAGACAGCGAGGAAGACAGCGAGGAAGACAGCGAGAGAGACTGCGAGGGAGACTGCGAGGGAGACAGTGAGGGAGACAGCGAGAGAGACAGCGAGAGAGACTGTGAGGGAGACAGCGAGAGAGACTGCGAGGGAGAAAGCGAGAGAAACTGCGAGAGAGACTGCTATGGAGATAGCGAGAGAGACAGCGAGGGATACAGCGAGAGACACTGCGAGAGAGACAGCGATTGAGACGGAGAGGGAGACGGCGAGAGAGAGAGCGAGAGAGAGAGCAAGGGAGACAGCGAGGGAGACAGCGAGGGAGACAGCGAGGGAGACAGCGAGGGAGACAGCGCGGGAGACAGCGCGGGAGACAGCGCGGGAGACAGCGCGGGAGACAGCGCGGGAGACAGCGAGGAAGACAGCGAGGAAGACAGCGAGGAAGACAGCGAGGAAGACAGCGAGGAAGACAGCGAGGAAGACAGCGAGGGAGACAGCGAGGGAGACAGCGAGAGAGACAGCGAGAGAGACTGAGAGGGAGACTGCGAGGGAGACAGCGAGAGAGACAGCGAGAGAGACTGCGAGAGAGAGCGCGTGAGAGACAGCGAGAGAGACTGCGTGGGAGACAGTGACGGAGACAGCTCGGGAGACAGCTCGGGAGACAGCTCGGGAGACAGCGCTGGAGACAGCGAGAGAGAATGCGAGAAGGACTGCGAGAGAGACAGCGAGGGAGAAAGCGAGAGTGACTTCGAGAGAGACTGCGAGGGAGACAGCGAGAGAGACTGTGAGGGAAACAGCGAGGGAGACAGCGAGAGAGACTGCGAGGGAGACTGCGAGTGAGACTGCGAGAGAGACTGCGAGAGAGACTGCGAGAGAGACTGCGAGAGAGACTGCGAGGCAGACTGCGAGACAGACTGCGAGACAGACTGCGAGACAGACTGCGAGGGAGACTGCGAGAGAGACTGCGAGAGAGACTGCGAGAGAGACTGCGAGGGAGACTGCGAGGGAGACTGCGAGGGAGACTGCGAGAGAGAATGCGAGAGAGAATGCGAGAGAGACTGCGAGAGGGATATTGAGGGAGACTGCGAGGGAGACAGCGAGGGAGACAGCGAGGGAGACAGCGAAAGAGACAGCGAGAGAGACAGCGAGAGAGACAGCGAGAGAGACAGCGAGGGAGACAGCGAGGGAGACTGCGAGGGAGACTGCGAGGGAGACTGCGAGAGAGACTGCGAGAGAGACTGCGAGAGAGACTGCGAGAGAGACTGCGAGAGAGACTGCGAGGGAGAAAGCGAGGGAGAAAGCGAGAGAGAAAGCGAGAGAGACTGCGAGGGAGACAGCGATAGAGACAGCGAGGGAGTCAGTGAGAGAGACAGCGAGAGAGACAGCGAGAGAGACTGCGAGAGAGACTGCGAGAGAGACTGTGAGAGAGACTGTGAGAGAGACCTCGAGGGAGACAGCGAGGGAGACAGCGAGAGAGACTGTGAGGGAGACAGCGAGGGAGACAGTGAGAGAGACAGCGAGAGAGACTGTGAGGGAGACAGCGAGAGAGACTGCGAGGGAGGAAGCGAGAGAAACTGCGAGAGAGACTGCTATGGAGATAGCGAGAGAGACAGCGAGGGATACAGCGAGAGACACTGCGAGAGAGAATGCGAGGGAGACAGCGATTGAGACGGCGAGAGAGAGAGCGAGGGAGAGAGCGAGGGAGAGAGCGAGGGAGACAGCGAGGGAGACAGCGAGGGAGACAGCGAGGGAGACAGCGAGGTAGACAGCGAGGTAGACAGCGAGAGAGACATCGAGAGAGACATCGAGAGAGACTGCGAGGGAGACTGCGAGGGAGACTGCGAGGGAGACTGCGAGGGAGACTGGGAGGGAGGCAGCGAGGGAGGCAGCGAGGGAGGCAGCGAGGGAGGCAGCGAGGGAGACAGTGAGGGAGGCAGCGAGGGAGACAGCGAGGGAGACAGCGAGGGAGACAGCGACAGAGACAGCAACAGAGACTGCGAGAGAGACTGCGAGGGAGACAACGAGAGAGAATGCGAGAGAGATCGTGTGAGACAGCGAGGGAGACAGCGAGGGAGATAGCGAGGGAGACAGCGAGGGAGACTGCGAGAGAGAGAGCGAGAGACACAGCGAGGGAGACAGCAATAGAGACAGCAAGAGAGACTGCAAGAGAGACTGCGAGGGAGACAGCGTGGGAGACAGCGTGGGAGACAGCGTGGGAGACAGCGTGGGAGACAGCGTGGGAGGCAGCGAGGGAGGCAGCGAGGGAGACAGCGAGGGAGACAGCGAGGGAGACAGCGAGGGAGACAGCGAGGGAGACAGCGAGAGAGACAGCGAGAGAGACAGCGAGAGAGACTGCGAGAGAGACTGCGAGAGAGACTGCGAGAGAGACTGCGAGAGAGACTGCGAGAGAGACAGTGAGAGGGACTGCGAGAGAGAAAGCGAGAGAGAAAGCCAGAGAGTGCGAGGGAGACAGCGAGAGAGAAAGCGAGAGAGACTGCGAGGGAGAAAGCGAGAGAGACTGCGAGGGAGACTGCAAGGGAGACAGCGAGAGAGACAGCGAGGGAGATAGCAAGGGAGATAGCGCGGGAGATAGCGAGAGAGACTGCGAGAGAGACTGCGAGAGAGACTGCGAGGGAGACTGCGAGGGAGACAGCGATAGAAACTGCGAGGGAGTCAGCGAGAGAGACAGCGAGAGAGACTGCGAGAGAGACTGCGAGAGAGACTGCGAGAGAGACCTCGAGGGAGACAGCGAGGGAGACAGCGAGAGAGACAGCGAGAGAGACTGTGAGGGAGACAGCGAGAGAGACTGCGAGGGAGAAAGCGAGAGAAACTGCGAGAGAGACTGCTATGGAGATAGCGAGAGAGACAGCGAGGGATACAGCGAGAGACACTGCGAGAGAGAATGCGAGGGAGACAGCGATTGAGACGGAGAGGGAGACGGCGAGAGAGAGAGCGAGAGAGAGAGCAAGGGAGACAGCGAGGGAGACAGCGAGGGAGACAGTGAGGGAGACAGCGAGGGAGACAGCGAGGGAGACAGCGAGGAAGACAGCGAGGAAGACAGCGAGGAAGACAGCGAGAGAGACTGCGAGGGAGACTGCGAGGGAGACAGCGAGAGAGACAGCGAGTGAGACTGTGAGGGAGACAGTGAGAGAGACTGCGAGGGAGAATGCGAGAGAAACTGCGAGAGAGACTGCTATGGAGATAGCGAGGGATACAGCGAGAGACACTGCGAGAGAGACTGCGAGGGAGGCAGCGAGGGAGACAGCGAGAGAGACAGCGATTGAGACGGCGAGAGGGAGACGGCGAGAGGGAGAGCGAGAGAGAGAGAGCGAGAGAGACAGCGAGGGAGACAGCGAGGGAGACAGCGAGGGAGACAGCGAGGGAGACAGCGAGGTAGACAGCGAGAGAGACTTCGAGAGAGACTGCGAGGGAGGCAGCGAGGGAGACAGCGAGAGAGACAGCGACAGAGACAGCGACAGAGACAGCGACAGAGACAGCGACAGAGACTGTGAGAGAGACTGCAAGGGACACAGCGAGAGAAACTGCGAGGGAGACAACGAGAGAGAATGCGAGAGAGATCGCGTGAGACAGCGAGGGAGACAGCGAGGGTGACGGCGAGGGAGACGGCGTGGGAGACGGCGTGGGAGACGGCGTGGGAGACGGCGTGGGAGACGGCGTGGGAGACGGCGTGGGAGACGGAGTGGGAGACGGCGTGGGAGGCGGTGAGAGACTGCGAGACAGATAGCGAGACAGTCTGCGAGAGAGACCGCGAGGGAGACATCGAGGGAGACAGCGAGGGAGACAGCGAGGGAGACAGCGAGGGAGACAGCGAGGGAGACAGCGAGGGAGACAGCGAGAGAGACTGCGAGAGAGACTGCGAGAGCGACTGCTGGGGAGACAGCGAGGGAGGCAGCGAGAGAGGCAGCGAGAGAGGCAGCGAGGGAGACAGCGAGGGAGACAGCGAGGAAGACGGCGAGAGAGACTGCGAGAGAGACGGCGAGGGAGACGGCGAGGGAGACGGCGTGGGAGACGGCGTGGGAGGCGGTGAGAGACTGCGAGACAGATAGCGAGACAGTCTGCGAGAGAGACCGCGAGGGAGACAGCGAGGGAGACAGCGAGGGAGACAGCGAGGGAGACAGCGAGGGAGAAAGCGAGAGAGAAAGCGAGAGAGACTGCGAGGGAGACAGCGATAGAGACAGCGAGGGAGTCAGTGAGAGAGACAGCGAGAGAGACAGCGAGAGAGACTGCGAGAGAGACTGCGAGAGAGACTGTGAGAGAGACTGTGAGAGAGACCTCGAGGGAGACAGCGAGGGAGACAGCGAGAGAGACTGTGAGGGAGACAGCGAGGGAGACAGTGAGAGAGACAGCGAGAGAGACTGTGAGGGAGACAGCGAGAGAGACTGCGAGGGAGGAAGCGAGAGAAACTGCGAGAGAGACTGCTATGGAGATAGCGAGAGAGACAGCGAGGGATACAGCGAGAGACACTGCGAGAGAGAATGCGAGGGAGACAGCGATTGAGACGGCGAGAGAGAGAGCGAGGGAGAGAGCGAGGGAGAGAGCGAGGGAGACAGCGAGGGAGACAGCGAGGGAGACAGCGAGGGAGACAGCGAGGTAGACAGCGAGGTAGACAGCGAGAGAGACATCGAGAGAGACATCGAGAGAGACTGCGAGGGAGACTGCGAGGGAGACTGCGAGGGAGACTGCGAGGGAGACTGGGAGGGAGGCAGCGAGGGAGGCAGCGAGGGAGGCAGCGAGGGAGGCAGCGAGGGAGACAGTGAGGGAGGCAGCGAGGGAGACAGCGAGGGAGACAGCGAGGGAGACAGCGACAGAGACAGCAACAGAGACTGCGAGAGAGACTGCGAGGGAGACAACGAGAGAGAATGCGAGAGAGATCGTGTGAGACAGCGAGGGAGACAGCGAGGGAGATAGCGAGGGAGACAGCGAGGGAGACTGCGAGAGAGAGAGCGAGAGACACAGCGAGGGAGACAGCAATAGAGACAGCAAGAGAGACTGCAAGAGAGACTGCGAGGGAGACAGCGTGGGAGACAGCGTGGGAGACAGCGTGGGAGACAGCGTGGGAGACAGCGTGGGAGGCAGCGAGGGAGGCAGCGAGGGAGACAGCGAGGGAGACAGCGAGGGAGACAGCGAGGGAGACAGCGAGGGAGACAGCGAGAGAGACAGCGAGAGAGACAGCGAGAGAGACTGCGAGAGAGACTGCGAGAGAGACTGCGAGAGAGACTGCGAGAGAGACTGCGAGAGAGACAGTGAGAGGGACTGCGAGAGAGAAAGCGAGAGAGAAAGCCAGAGAGTGCGAGGGAGACAGCGAGAGAGAAAGCGAGAGAGACTGCGAGGGAGAAAGCGAGAGAGACTGCGAGGGAGACTGCAAGGGAGACAGCGAGAGAGACAGCGAGGGAGATAGCAAGGGAGATAGCGCGGGAGATAGCGAGAGAGACTGCGAGAGAGACTGCGAGAGAGACTGCGAGGGAGACTGCGAGGGAGACAGCGATAGAAACTGCGAGGGAGTCAGCGAGAGAGACAGCGAGAGAGACTGCGAGAGAGACTGCGAGAGAGACTGCGAGAGAGACCTCGAGGGAGACAGCGAGGGAGACAGCGAGAGAGACAGCGAGAGAGACTGTGAGGGAGACAGCGAGAGAGACTGCGAGGGAGAAAGCGAGAGAAACTGCGAGAGAGACTGCTATGGAGATAGCGAGAGAGACAGCGAGGGATACAGCGAGAGACACTGCGAGAGAGAATGCGAGGGAGACAGCGATTGAGACGGAGAGGGAGACGGCGAGAGAGAGAGCGAGAGAGAGAGCAAGGGAGACAGCGAGGGAGACAGCGAGGGAGACAGTGAGGGAGACAGCGAGGGAGACAGCGAGGGAGACAGCGAGGAAGACAGCGAGGAAGACAGCGAGGAAGACAGCGAGAGAGACTGCGAGGGAGACTGCGAGGGAGACAGCGAGAGAGACAGCGAGTGAGACTGTGAGGGAGACAGTGAGAGAGACTGCGAGGGAGAATGCGAGAGAAACTGCGAGAGAGACTGCTATGGAGATAGCGAGGGATACAGCGAGAGACACTGCGAGAGAGACTGCGAGGGAGGCAGCGAGGGAGACAGCGAGAGAGACAGCGATTGAGACGGCGAGAGGGAGACGGCGAGAGGGAGAGCGAGAGAGAGAGAGCGAGAGAGACAGCGAGGGAGACAGCGAGGGAGACAGCGAGGGAGACAGCGAGGGAGACAGCGAGGTAGACAGCGAGAGAGACTTCGAGAGAGACTGCGAGGGAGGCAGCGAGGGAGACAGCGAGAGAGACAGCGACAGAGACAGCGACAGAGACAGCGACAGAGACAGCGACAGAGACTGTGAGAGAGACTGCAAGGGACACAGCGAGAGAAACTGCGAGGGAGACAACGAGAGAGAATGCGAGAGAGATCGCGTGAGACAGCGAGGGAGACAGCGAGGGTGACGGCGAGGGAGACGGCGTGGGAGACGGCGTGGGAGACGGCGTGGGAGACGGCGTGGGAGACGGCGTGGGAGACGGAGTGGGAGACGGCGTGGGAGGCGGTGAGAGACTGCGAGACAGATAGCGAGACAGTCTGCGAGAGAGACCGCGAGGGAGACATCGAGGGAGACAGCGAGGGAGACAGCGAGGGAGACAGCGAGGGAGACAGCGAGGGAGACAGCGAGGGAGACAGCGAGAGAGACTGCGAGAGAGACTGCGAGAGCGACTGCTGGGGAGACAGCGAGGGAGGCAGCGAGAGAGGCAGCGAGAGAGGCAGCGAGGGAGACAGCGAGGGAGACAGCGAGGAAGACGGCGAGAGAGACTGCGAGAGAGACGGCGAGGGAGACGGCGAGGGAGACGGCGTGGGAGACGGCGTGGGAGGCGGTGAGAGACTGCGAGACAGATAGCGAGACAGTCTGCGAGAGAGACCGCGAGGGAGACAGCGAGGGAGACAGCGAGGGAGACAGCGAGGGAGACAGCGAGGGAGACAGCGAGAGAGACAGCGAGGGAGACAGCGAGAGAGACTGTGAGGGAAACAGCGAGGGAGACAGCGAGGGAGACTGCGAGAGAGACTGCGAGAGAGACTGCGAGAGAGACTGCGAGGGAGACTGCGAGGGAGACTGCGAGGGAGACTGCGAGGGAGACTGCGAGAGAGACTGCGAGAGAGACTGCGAGAGGGATATTGAGGGAGACTGCGAGGGAGACAGCGAGGGAGACAGCGAGGGAGACAGCGAGGGAGACTGCGAGGGAGACTGCGAGAGAGACTGCGAGAGAGACTGCGAGAGAGACTGCGAGGGAGAAAGCGAGAGAGAAAGCGAGAGAGAAAGCGAGAGAGACTGCGAGAGAGACAGCGATAGAAACAGCAAGGGAGTCAGCGAGAGAGACAGCGAGAGAGACAGCGAGAGAGACTGCGAGAGAGACTGCGAGAGAGACCTCGAGGGAGACAGCGAGGGAGACAGCGAGAGAGACTGTGAGGGAGACAGCGAGGGAGACAGTGAGAGAGTCAGCGAGAGAGACTGCGAGGGAGGAAGCGAGAGAAACTGCGAGAGAGACTGCTATGGAGATAGCGAGAGAGACAGCGAGAGAGAGAGCGAGGGAGAGAGCGAGGGAGAGAGCGAGGAAGACAGCGAGGGAGACAGCGAGGGAGACAGCGAGGGAGACAGCGAGGGAGACAGCGAGGGAGACAGCGAGGTAGACAGCGAGAGAGACATCGAGAGAGACATCGAGAGAGACTGCGAGGGAGGCAGCGAGGGAGGCCCCGAGGGAGACAGCGAGGGAGACAGCGACAGAGACAGCAATAGAGACTGCGAGAGAGACTGCGAGGGAGACAACGAGAGAGAATGCGAGAGAGATCGTGTGAGACAGCGAGGGAGACAGCGAGGGAGATAGCGAGGGAGACAGCGAGGGAGACAGCGAGGGCGACTGCGAGAGAGAGAGCGAGAGACACAGCGAGGGAGACAGCGAGGAAGACTGCGAGAGAGACTGCGAGAGAGACTGCGAGAGAGACTGCGAGGGAGAAAGCGAGAGAGAAAGCGAGAGAGACTGCGAGGGAGAAAGCGAGAGAGACTGCGAGGGAGACTGCAAGGGAGACAGCGAGTGAGGCAGCGAGAGAGACAGCGAGGGAGATAGCGAGAGAGACTGCGAGAGAGACTGCGAGGGAGACGGCGAGGGAGACGGCGAGGGAGACGGCGAGGGAGACGGCGAGGGAGAAAGCGAGACAGTCTGCGAGGGAGACAGCGATAGAAACTGCGAGGGAGTCAGCGAGAGAGACAGCGAGAGAGACTGCGAGAGAGACTGCGAGAGAGACTGCGAGAGAGACCTCGAGGGAGACAGCGAGGAAGACAGCGAGGAAGACAGCGAGGAAGACAGCGAGGAAGACAGCGAGGAAGACAGCGAGGAAGACTGCGAGGGAGACAGTGAGGGAGACAGCGAGGGAGACAGCGAGGGAGACTGCGAGAGAGAGAGCGAGAGACACAGCGAGGGAGATAGCGAGAGAGACTGCGAGGGAGACAGCGAGGGAGACTGCGAGAGAGAGAGCGAGAGACACAGCGAGGGAGACAGCGAGGAAGACTGCGAGAGAGACTGCGAGAGAGACTGCGAGAGAGACTGCGAGGGAGAAAGCGAGAGAGAAAGCGAGGGAGACAGCGAGGGAGACAGCGAGGGAGACAGCGAGGGAGACAGCGAGGGAGACAGCGAGGGAGACAGCGAGGGAGACAGCGAGAGAGACTGCGAGAGAGACTGCGAGAGCGACTGCTGGGGAGACAGCGAGGGAGCCAGCGAGGGAGACTGCGAGGGAGAAAGCGAGAGAAACTGCGAGAGAGACTGCTATGGAGATAGCGAGAGAGACAGCGAGGGATACAGCGAGAGACACTGCGAGAGAGAATGCGAGGGAGACAGCGATTGAGACGGCGAGGGAGACGGCGAGAGAGACAGCGAGGGAGACAGCGAGGGAGACAGCGAGGTAGACAGCGAGGTAGACAGCGAGGTAGACAGCGAGGGAGGCAGCGAGGGAGACAGCGAGAGAGACAGCGACAGAGACAGCGACAGAGACAGCGACAGAGACAGCGACAGAGACTGTGAGAGAGACTGCAAGGGACACAGCGAGAGAAACTGCGAGGGAGACAACGAGAGAGAATGCGAGAGAGATCGCGTGAGACAGCGAGGGAGACAGCGAGGGAGACGGCGAGGGAGACGGCGAGGGAGACGGCGAGGGAGACAGCGAGGGAGACAGCGAGGGAGACAGCGAGGGAGACAGCGAGGGAGACAGCGAGGCAGACAGCGAGAGAGACTGCGAGAGCG
The DNA here is from genome assembly GCF_036365525.1 of Heterodontus francisci. Lineage (NCBI taxonomy): Eukaryota > Metazoa > Chordata > Chondrichthyes > Heterodontiformes > Heterodontidae > Heterodontus > Heterodontus francisci. The sequence goes on from NC_090403.1 coordinate 1,067,502, forward strand.
ACTGCTGGGGAGACAGCGAGGGAGGCAGCGAGGGAGACAGCGAGGGAGACAGCGAGGGAGACGGCGAGGAAGACGGCGAGAGAGACTGCGAGAGAGACGGCGAGGGAGACGGCGAGGGAGACGGCGAGGGAGACAGCGAGGGAGACAGTGAGGGAGACTGTGAGGGAGAGAGCGAGGGACACAGCGAGGGAGAAAGCGAGGGAGACAGCGAGGGAGACAGCGAGGGAGACAGCGAGAGAGACTGCGAGGGAGACTGCGAGGGAGACTGCGAGGGAGACTGCGAGGGAGACAGCGTGGGAGACAGCGAGGGAGACAGCGTGGGAGACAGCGAGGGAGACAGCGAGGGAGACAGCGAGGGAGAATGCGAGAGAGATCGCGTGAGACAGCGAGGGAGACAGCGAGGGAGACGGCGAGGGAGACGGCGAGGGAGACAGCGAGGGAGACAGCGAGGGAGACAGCGAGAGAGACTGCGAGAGCGACTGCTGGGGAGGCAGCGAGGGAGGCAGCGAGGGAGACAGCGAGGGAGACGGCGAGGAAGACGGCGAGAGAGACTGCGAGAGAGACGGCCAGGGAGACGGCCAGGGAGACGGCCAGGGAGACGGCCAGGGAGACGGCCAGGGAGACGGCCAGGGAGACGGCGACAGAGACGGCGACAGAGACAGCGACAGAGACAGCGACAGAGACAGCAAGGGAGACAGCGACAGAGACAGCAACAGAGACAGAGACAGAGACAGCAAGGGAGACAGTGAGGGAGACTGCTATGGAGATAGCGCGAGAGATAGCGGGGGATACAGAGTGACTACGAGGGAGACGGCGAGGGAGACAGCGAGGGAGACAGCGAGGGAGACATCGAGAGAGACTGCGAGAGAGACTGCGAGAGAGACTGCGAGAGAGACTGCGAGAGAGACTGCGAGGGAAACTGCGAGAGAGACAGCGAGGGACACAGCGAGGGACACAGCGAGGGACACAGCGAGGGACACAGCGAGGGAGACAGCAAGGGAGACAGCGAGAGAGACAGCGAGAGAGACAGCGAGAGAGACAGCGAGAGAGACAGCGAGAGAGACAGCGAGAGAGACAGCGAGAGAGACTGCGAGAGAGACTGCGAGGGAGACAGCGAGGGAGACAGCGAGAGAGACTGCGAGGGAGACAGTGACGGAGACAGCTCGGGAGACAGCTCGGGAGACAGCTCGGGAGACAGCGCTGGAGACAGCGAGAGAGAATGCGAGAAGGACTGCCAGAGAGACAGCGAGGGAGAAAGCGAGAGCGACTTCGAGAGAGACTGCGAGGGAGACAGCGAGAGAGACTGTGAGGGAAACAGCGAGGGAGACAGCGAGGGAGACTGCGAGTGAGACTGCGAGTGAGACTGCGAGAGAGACTGCGAGAGAGACTGCGAGAGAGACTGCGAGAGAGACTGCGAGAGAGACTGCGAGAGAGACTGCGAGGGAGACTGCGAGGGAGACTGCGAGGGAGACTGCGAGGGAGAATGCGAGAGAGACTGCGAGAGAGACTGCGAGAGGGATATTGAGGGAGACTGCGAGGGAGACAGCGAGGGAGACAGCGAGGGAGACAGCGAGGGAGACAGCGAGAGAGACAGCGAGGGAGACAGCGAGGGAGACAGCGAGGGAGACTGCGAGGGAGACTGCGAGGGAGACTGCGAGAGAGACTGCGAGAGAGACTGCGAGAGAGACTGCGAGAGAGACTGCGAGGGAGAGAGCGAGGGAGAGAGCGAGAGAGACTGCGAGAGAGGCCTCGAGGGAGACAGCGAGGGAGACAGCGAGAGAGACTGTGAGGGAGACAGCGAGGGAGACAGTGAGAGAGACAGCGAGAGAGACTGTGAGGGAGACAGCGAGAGAGACTGCGAGGGAGGAAGCGAGAGAAACTGCGAGAGAGACTGCTATGGAGATAGCGAGAGAGACAGCGAGGGATACAGCGAGAGACACTGCGAGGGAGACTGCGATTGAGACGGCGAGAGAGAGAGCGAGGGAGAGAGCGAGGGAGAGAGCGAGGGAGAGAGCGAGGGAGACAGCGAGGGAGACAGCGAGGGAGACAGCGAGGGAGACAGCGAGGGAGACAGCGAGGTAGACAGCGAGAGAGACATCGAGAGAGACTGCGAGGGAGACTGCGAGGGAGACTGCGAGGGAGACTGCGAGGGAGACTGCGATGGAGACTGCGAGGGATGCAGCGAGGGAGGCAGCGAGGGAGGCAGCGAGGGAGACAGCGAGGGAGACAGCGAGGGAGACAGCGAGGGAGACAGCGAGGGAGACAGCGACAGAGACAGCAATAGAGACTGTGAGAGAGACTGCGAGGAAGACAACGAGAGAGAATGCGAGAGAGATCGTGTGAGACAGCGAGGGAGACAGCGAGGGAGATAGCGAGGGAAACAGCGAGGGAGACTGCGAGAGAGAGAGCGAGAGACACAGCGAGGGAGACAGCAATAGAGACAGCGAGGGAGACAGCGTGGGAGACAGCGTGGGAGACAGCGTGGGAGACAGCGTGGGAGACAGCGTGGGAGACAGCGTGGGAGGCAGCGAGGGAGACAGCGAGAGAGACAGCGAGAGAGACTGCGAGAGAGACTGCGAGAGAGACTGCGAGAGAGACTGCGAGAGAGACTGCGAGAGAGACTGCGAGGGAGAAAGCGAGAGAGAAAGCGAGAGAGACTGCGAGGGAGAAAGCGAGAGAGACTGCGAGGGAGACTGCAAGGGAGACAGCGAGAGAGACAGCACGGGAGATAGCAAGGGAGATAGCGCGGGAGATAGCGAGAGAGACTGCGAGAGAGACTGCGAGAGAGACTGCGAGAGAGACTGCGAGAGAGACTGCGATAGAAACTGCGAGGGAGTCAGCGAGAGAGACAGCGAGAGAGACTGCGAGAGAGACTGCGAGAGAGACTGCGAGAGAGACTGCGAGAGAGACCTCGAGGGAGACAGCGAGGGAGACAGCGAGGAAGACAGCGAGGAAGACAGCGAGGAAGACAGCGAGAGAGACAGCGAGGAAGACAGCGAGGAAGACAGCGAGAGAGACTGCGAGGGAGACTGCGAGGTAGACAGTGAGGGAGACAGCGAGAGAGACAGCGAGAGAGACTGTGAGGGAGACAGCGAGAGAAACTGCGAGAGAGACTGCGAGGGAGACAGCGATTGAGACGGCGAGGGAGACGGCGAGAGAGAGAGCGAGAGAGAGAGCGAGGAAGACAGCGAGGAAGACAGCGAGGAAGACAGCGAGGAAGACAGCGAGGAAGACAGCGAGAGAGACTGCGAGAGAGACTGCGAGGGAGACAGTGAGGGAGACAGTGAGGGAGACAGTGAGGGAGACAGTGAGGGAGACAGCGAGGGAGACAGCGAGAGAGACAGCGAGAGAGACTGCGAGTGAGACTGTGAGGGAGACAGCGAGAGAGACTGCGAGGGAGAAAGCGAGAGAAACTGCGAGAGAGACTGCTATGGAGATAGCGAGGGATACAGCGAGAGACACTGCGAGAGAGAATGCGAGGGAGACAGCGATTGAGACGGCGAGGGAGACGGCGAGAGGGAGAGCGAGAGAGAGTGAGAGAGAGAGCGAGGGAGACAGCGAGGGAGACAGCGAGGGAGACAGCGAGGGAGACAGCGAGGGAGACAGCGAGGTAGACAGCGAGAGAGACAGCGAGAGAGACTTCGAGAGAGACTGCGAGGGAGGCAGCGAGGGAGACAGCGAGAGAGACAGCGAGAGAGACAGCGAGAGAGACAGCGACAGAGACTGTGAGAGAGACTGCAAGGGACACAGCGAGAGAAACTGCGAGGGAGACGACGAGAGAGAATGCGAGAGAGATGGCGTGAGACAGCGAGGGAGACAGCGAGGGAGACGGCGAGGGAGACGGCGAGGGAGACGGCGAGGGAGACGGCATGGGAGACGGCGTGGGAGACGGCGTGGGAGGCGGTGAGAGACTGCGAGACAGATAGCGAGACAGTCTGCGAGGGAGACAGCGAGGGAGACAGCGAGGGAGACAGCGAGGGAGACAGCGAGGGAGACAGCGAGAGAGACTGCGAGAGCGACTGCTGGGGAGACAGCGAGGGAGGCAGCGAGGGAGGCAGCGAGGGAGGCAGCGAGGGAGGCAGCGAGGGAGACAGCGAGAGAGACTGCGAGGAAGACGGCGAGAGAGACTGCGAGAGAGACGGCGTGGGAGACGGCGTGGGAGACGGCGTGGGAGGCGGTGAGAGACTGCGAGACAGATAGCGAGACAGTCTGCGAGAGAGACCGCGAGGGAGACCGCGAGGGAGACAGCGAGGGAGACAGCGAGGGAGACAGCGAGGGAGACAGCGAGGGAGACAGCGAGAGTACATTGAGAGAGACAGCGAGAGAGACAGCGAGAGAGACAGCGAGAGAGACTGCGAGGGAGACTGCGAGGGAGACTGCGAGGGAGACGGCGAGGGAGACGGCGAGGGAGACGACGAGGGAGACGACGAGGGAGACGACGAGGGAGACGACGAGGGAGACGACAAGGGAGACGGCGAGGGAGACGGCGAGGGAGACAGCGAGGGAGACAGCGACAGAGACAGCGACAGAGACAGCGACAGAGACAGACAGCGAGGGAGACAGCAAGGGAGACAGCAAGGGAGACAGTGAGAGAGACTGCTATGGAGATAGCGCGAGAGATAGCGGGGGATACAGAGTGACTGCGAGGGAGACGGCGAGGGAGACAGCGAGGGAGACAGCGAGGGAGACTGCGAGAGAGACTGCGAGAGAGACTGCGAGGGAGACAGCGAGGGAGACAGCGAGGGAGACAGCGAGAGGGAATGCGAGAAGGACTGCGAGAGAGACAGCGAGGGAGAAAGCGAGAGAGACTGTGAGGGAAACAGCGAGGGAGACAGCGAGAGAGACTGCGAGGGAGACAGCGAGAGAGACTGTGAGGGAAACAGCGAGGGAGACAGCGAGAGAGACTGCGAGGGAGACTGCGAGGGAGACTGCGAGGGAGACTGCGAGGGAGACTGCGAGGGAGACTGCGAGAGAGACTGCGAGACAGACTGCGAGACAGACTGCGAGACAGACTGCGAGGGAGACTGCAAGGGAGACGACGAGGGAGACGACGAGGGAGACGGCGAGGGAGACGGCGAGGGAGACGGCGAGGGAGACGGCGAGGGAGACGGCGACAGAGACAGCGACAGAGACAGCGACAGAGACAGACAGCGAGGGAGACAGCAAGGGAGACAGCAAGGGAGACAGCAAGGGAGACAGCAAGGGAGACAGCAAGGGAGACAGTGAGAGAGACTGCTATGGAGATAGCGCGAGAGATAGCGGGGGATACAGAGTGACTGCGAGGGAGACGGCGAGGGAGACAGCGAGGGAGACAGCGAGGGAGACAGCGAGGGAGACTGCGAGAGAGACTGCGAGAGAGACTGCGAGGGAGACTGCGAGTTAGACAGCGAGGGAGACAGCGAGGGAGACAGCGAGGGAGACAGCGAGGGAGACAGCGAGAGGGAATGCGAGAAGGACTGCGAGAAGGACTGCGAGAAGGACTGCGAGAGAGACAGCGAGGGAGAAAGCGAGAGCGACTACGAGAGAGACTGCGAGGGAGACAGCGAGAGAGACTGTGAGGGAAACAGCGAGGGAGACAGCGAGAGAGACTGCGAGGGAGACTGCGAGGGAGACTGCGAGGGAGACTGCGAGAGAGACTGCGAGACAGACTGCGAGACAGACTGCGAGACAGACTGCGAGACAGACTGCGAGGGAGACTGCGAGGGAGACTGCGAGGGAGACTGCGAGGGAGACTGCGAGGGAGACTGCGAGAGAGAATGCGAGAGAGACTGCGAGAGGGATATTGAGGGAGACTGCGAGGGAGACAGCGAGGGAGACAGCGAGGGAGACAGCGAGAGAGACAGCGAGAGAGACAGCGAGGGAGACAGCGAGGGAGACTGCGAGGGAGACAGCGAGGGAGACTGCGAGGGAGACTGCGAGGGAGACTGCGAGGGAGACTGCGAGGGAGACTGCGAGAGAGACTGCGAGAGAGACTGCGAGGGAGACTGCGAGAGAGACTGCGAGAGAGACTGCGAGAGAGACTGCGAGGGAGACTGCGAGAGAGACTGCGAGAGAGACTGCGAGAGAGACTGCGAGGGAGACTGCGAGAGAGACTGCGAGAGAGACTGCGAGGGAGAGAGCGAGGGAGAAAGCGAGAGAGAAAGCGAGAGAGACTGCGAGAGAGACTGCGAGGGAGACAGCGATAGAGACAGCGATAGAGACAGCGATAGAGACAGCGAGGGAGTCAGTGAGAGAGACTGCGAGAGAGACTGCGAGAGAGACCTCGAGGGAGACAGCGAGGGAGACAGCGAGAGAGACTGTGAGGGAGACAGCGAGGGAGACAGCGAGGGAGACAGCGAGAGAGACTGCGAGGGAGGAAGCGAGAGAAACTGCGAGAGAGACTGCTATGGAGATAGCGAGAGAGAATGCGAGGGAGACAGCGATTGAGACGGCGAGAAGAGAGCGAGGGAGAGAGCGAGGGAGAGAGCGAGGGAGAGAGCGAGGGAGACAGCGAGGGAGAGAGCGAGGGAGACAGCGAGGGAGACAGCGAGGGAGACAGCGAGGGAGACAGCGAGGTAGACAGCGAGGTAGACAGCGAGAGAGACATCGAGAGAGACTGCGAGGGAGACTGTGAGGGATGCAGCGAGGGAGGCAGCGAGGGAGGCAGCGAGGGAGGCAGCGAGGGAGACAGCGAGGGAGACAGCGAGGGAGACAGCGAGGGAGACAGCGAGGGAGACAGCGACAGAGACAGCAATAGAGACTGCGAGAGAGACTGCGAGGGAGACAACGAGAGAGAATGCGAGAGAGATCGTGTGAGACAGCGAGGGAGACAGCGAGAGACACAGCGAGGGAGACAGCAATAGAGACAGCAAGAGAGACTGCAAGAGAGACTGCAAGAGAGACTGCAAGAGAGACTGCAAGAGAGACTGCGAGGGAGACAGCGTGGGAGACAGCGTGGGAGACAGCGTGGGAGGCAGCGTGGGAGGCAGCGAGGGAGACAGCGAGAGAGACTGCGAGAGAGACTGCGAGACAGACTGCGAGAGAGACTGCGAGAGAGACTGCGAGAGAGACTGCGAGAGAGACTGCGAGAGAGACTGCGAGGGAGAAAGCGAGAGAGAAAGCGAGAGAGACTGCGAGAGAGACTGCGAGGGAGAAAGCGAGAGAGACTGCGAGGGAGACTGCAAGGGAGACAGCGAGGGAGACTGCAAGTGAGACAGCGAGGGAGACTGCAAGGGAGACAGCGAGAGAGACAGCGAGGGAGATAGCAAGGGAGATAGCGCGGGAGATAGCGAGAGAGACTGCGAGAGAGACTGCGAGAGAGACTGCGAGGGAGACTGCGAGGGAGAAAGCGAGAGAGACTGCGAGGGAGACAGCGATAGAAACTGCGAGGGAGTCAGCGAGAGAGACAGCGAGAGAGACTGCAAGAGAGACTGCGAGAGAGACTGCGAGAGAGACCTCGAGAGAGACCTCGAGAGAGACCTCGAGGGAGACAGCGAGGGAGACAGCGAGGGAGACAGCGAGGAAGACAGCGAGGTAGACAGCGAGGGAGACTGCAAGGGAGACTGCAAGAGAGACAGCGAGGGAGACAGCGAGGGAGATAGCGAGAGAGACTGCGAGAGAGACTGCGAGAGAGACTGCGAGAGAGACTGCGAGAGAGACTGTGAGGGAGACAGCGAGGGAGACAGCGAGGGAGACTGTGAGGGAGACTGTGAGGGAGACTGCTATGGAGACAGCGAGAGAGACAGCGAGAGAGACAGCGAGGGATACAGCAAGAGAGACTGCGAGAGTGACTGCGAGGGAGACGGCGAGGGAGATGGCGAGGGCGACGGCGAGAGAGAGAGCGAGGGAGACGGCGAGGGAGACGGCGAGAGAGACGGCGAGAGAGACGGCGAGAGAGACGGCGAGAGAGACGGCGAGAGAGACTGTGAGGGAGACTGCGAGGGAGACTGCGAGAGAGACAGCGAGAGAGACAGCGAGAGAGACTGTGAGAGAGACTGCGAGAGAGAAAGTGAGAGGGACTGCGAGAGAGAAAGCCAGAGAGAAAGCCAGAGAGTGCGAGGGAGACAGCGAGGGAGACAGCGAGAGAGAATGCGAGAGAGACTGAGAGGGAGACTGAGAGGGAGACTGAGAGGGAGACAACGAGAGAGACATCGAGAGAGACATCGAGAGAGACATCGAGAGAGACATCGAGAGAGACATCGAGAGAGAATGCGAGAGAGACTGCGAGAGAGACATCCAGGGTGACTTCGAGTGAGACTGCGAGGGAGACAGCGAGAGAGACATCGAGAGAGAATGCGAGAGAGACTGCGAGAGAGACATCCAGGGAGACTGCGAGGGAGACAGCGAGAGAGACTGAGAGAGACAGCGAGAGAGACAGCGAGGGAGACAGCGAGGGAGACAGCGAGGGAGACAGCGAGGGAGACAGCGAGGGAGACTGCGAGGGAGACTGCGAGGGAGACAGCGAGGGAGACTGCGAGGGAGACTGCGAGGGAGACTGCGAGGGAGACTGCGAGGGAGACAGCGAGAGAGTCTGCGAGGGAGAGAGCGAGAGAGTCTGCGAGGGAGACTGAGAGAGAGACTGCGAGGGAGACAGCGATGGAGACTGCGAGGGAGACAGCGAGAGAGACAGCGAGAGAGACTGCGAGAGAGACTGCGAGAGAGACTGCGAGAGAGACTGCGAGAGAGACTGCGAGAGAGACTGCGAGTGAGACTGTGAGGGAGACTGCGAGGGAGAAAGCGAGAGAGACTGCGAGGGAGAAAGCGAGAGAAACTGTGAGAGAGACTGCTATGGAGATAGCGAGAGAGACAGCGAGGGATACAGCGAGAGACACTGCGAGAGAGAATGCGAGGGAGACAGCGATTGAGACGGCGAGGGAGACGGCGAGGGAGACGGCGAGAGAGAGAGCGAGTGAGAGAGCGAGAGAGAGAGCGAGAGAGAGAGCGAGGGAGACAGCGAGGGAGACAGCGAGGGAGAGAGTGAGGGAGAAAGCGAGAGAGACTGCGAGGGAGACAGCGATAGAAACTGCGAGGGAGTCAGCGAGAGAGACAGCGAGAGAGACTGTGAGAGAGACCTCGAGGGAGAGAGCGAGGGAGACAGCGAGAGAGACTGTGAGGGAGACAGCGAGGGAGACAGCGAGAGAGACAGCAAGAGAGACTGCGAGTGAGACAGCGAGAGAGACTGCGAGGGAGAAAGCGAGAGAAACTGCGAGAGAGACTGCTATGGAGATAGCGAGAGAGACAGCGAGGGATACAGCGAGAGACACTGCGAGAGAGAATGCGAGGGAGACAGCGATTGAGACGGCGATTGAGACGGCGAGGGAGACGGCGAGAAAGAGAGCGAGGGAGACAGCGAGGGAGACAGCGAGGGAGACAGCGACAGAGACTGTGAGAGAGACTGCGAGGGACACAGCGAGAGAGACTGCGAGGGAGACAACAAGAGAGAATGCGAGAGAGATCGTGTGAGACAGCGAGGGAGACATCGAGAGAGACATCGAGAGAGACTGCGAGAGAGACTGCGAGAGAGACTGCGAGAGAGACTGCGAGAGAGACTGCGAGAGAGACTGCGAGGGAGACAGCAAGGGAGACAGCAAGGGAGACAGCAAGGGAGACAGCGAGAGAGACTGCGAGGGAGACAGCGAGAGAGACTGCGAGAGAGAGCGCGTGAGAGACAGCGAGAGAGACTGCGTGGGAGACAGTGACGGAGACAGCTCGGGAGACAGCGAGGGAGACAGCGCTGGAGACAGCGAGAGAGAATGCGAGAAGGACTGCGAGAGAGACAGCGAGGGAGAAAGCGAGAGCGACTTTGAGAGAGACTGCGAGGGAGACAGCGAGAGAGACTGTGAGGGAAACAGCGAGGGAGACAGCGAGAGAGACTGCGAGTGAGACTGCGAGTGAGACTGCGAGGGAGACTGCGAGGGAGACTGCGAGACAGACTGCGAGACAGACTGCGAGACAGACTGCGAGGGAGACTGCGAGGGAGACTGCGAGAGAGAATGCGAGAGAGACTGCGAGAGAGACTGCGAGAGACTGCGAGAGGGATATTGAGGGAGACTGCGAGGGAGACAGCGAGGGAGACAGCGAGGGAGACAGTGAGAGAGACAGCGAGGGAGACAGCGAGGGAGACAGTGAGAGAGACAGCGAGCGAGACAGCGAGAGAGACAGCGAGAGAGACAGCGAGGGAGACAGCGAGGGAGACTGCGAGGGAGACTGCGAGGGAGACTGCGAGAGAGACTGCGAGAGAGACTGCGAGAGAGACTGCGAGGGAGAGAGCGAGAGAGAAAGCGAGAGAGACTGCGAGGGAGACAGCGATAGAGACAGCGAGGGAGTCAGTGAGAGAGACAGCGAGAGAGACAGCGAGAGAGACAGCGAGAGAGACTGCGAGAGAGACTGTGAGAGAGACCTCGAGGGAGACAGCGAGGGAGACAGCGAGGGAGACAGCGAGGGAGACAGCGAGGGAGACTGTGAGGGAGACAGCGAGGGAGACAGTGAGAGAGACAGCGAGAGAGACTGTGAGGGAGACAGCGAGAGAGACTGTGAGGGAGACAGCGAGAGAGACTGCGAGGGAGGAAACGAGAGAAACTGCGAGAGAGACTGCTATGGAGATAGCGAGAGAGACAGCGAGGGATACAGCGAGAGACACTGCGAGAGAGAATGCGAGGGAGACAGCGATTGAGACGGCGAGAGAGAGAGCGAGGGAGACAGCGAGGGAGACAGCGAGGGAGACAGCGAGGGAGACAGCGAGGTAGACAGCGAGGTAGACAGCGAGGGAGACAGCGAGGGAGACTGCGAGGGAGACTGCGAGGGAGACTGCGAGGGAGACTGCGAGGGAGGCAGCGAGGGAGTCAGCGAGGGAGGCAGCGAGGGAGGCAGCGAGGGAGGCAGCGAGGGAGACAGCGAGGGAGACAGCGAGGGAGACAGCGAGGGAGACTGCGAGGGAGAAAGCGAGAGAGACTGCGAGGGAGACTGCAAGGGAGACAGCGAGAGAGACAGCGAGGGAGATAGCAAGGGAGATTGCAAGGGAGATAGCGAAAGAGACTGCGAGAGAGACTGCGAGGGAGACTGCGAGGGAGACTGCGAGGGAGAAAGCGAGAGAGACTGCGAGGGAGACAGCGATAGAAACGGCGAGGGAGTCAGCGAGAGAGACAGCGAGAGAGACTGTGAGAGAGACCTCGAGGGAGACAGCGAGGGAGACAGCGAGGAAGACAGCGAGAGAGACTGCGAGGGAGACTGCGAGGGAGACTGCGAGGGAGACAGTGAGGGAGACAGTGAGGGAGACAGCGAGAGAGACAGCGAGAGAGACTGTGAGGGAGACAGCGAGAGAGACTGTGAGGGAGACAGCGAGAGAGACTGCGAGGGAGAAAGCGAGAGAAACTGCGAGAGAGACTGCAATGGAGATAGCGAGAGAGACAGCGAGGGATACAGCGAGAGACACTGCGAGAGAGAATGCGAGGGAGACAGCGATTGAGACGGCGAGGGAGACGGCGAGAGAGAGAGCGAGGGAGAGAGCGAGGGAGAGAGCGAGGGAGACAGCGAGGGAGACAGCGAGGGAGACAGCGAGGGAGACAGCGAGGGAGACAGCGAGGGAGAAAGCGAGGGAGAAAGCGAGGGAGAAAGCGAGGGAGACAGCGAGGGAGACAGCGAGGTAGACAGCGAGAGAGACTTCGAGAGAGACTGCGAGGGAGACAGCGAGGGAGACAGCGACAGAGACAGCGACAGAGACAGCGACAGAGACAGCGACAGAGACTGTGAGAGAGACTGCGAGGGACACAGCGAGAGAAACTGCGAGGGAGACAACGAGAGAGAATGCGAGAGAGATCGCGTGAGACAGCGAGGGAGACTGCGAGGGAGACTGCGAGGGAGACTGCGAGGGAGACTGCGAGGGAGACTGCGAGAGAGACTGCGAGGGAGACAGCGAGGGAGACAGCGAGGGAGACAGCGAGGGAGACAGCGAGAGAAACTGCGAGGCAGACTGCGAGAGAGACTGCGAGAGAAACTGCGAGAGAGACTGCGAGGGAGAAAGCGAGAGAGACTGCGAGAGAGACTGCGAGAGAGACTGCGAGGGAGAAAGCGAGAGAGACTGCGAGGGAGACTGCAAGGGAGACTGCAAGAGAGACAGCGAGGGAGATAGCGAGGGAGATAGCGAGAGAGACTGCGAGAGAGACTGCGAGGGAGACAGCGAGGGAGACTGTGAGGGAGACTGTGAGGGAGACTGTGAGGGAGACTGTGAGGGAGACTGCTATGGAGACAGCGAGAGATACAGCGAGGGATACAGCAAGAGAGACTGCGAGAGTGACTGCGAGGGAGACGGCGAGGGAGATGGCGAGGGCGACGGCGAGAGAGAGAGCGAGAGAGACGGCGAGGGAGACGGCGAGGGAGACGGCGAGGGAGACGGCGAGGGAGACAGCGAGGGAGACAGCGAGGGAGACAGCGAGGGAGACAGCGAGGTAGACAGCGAGGGAGACAGCGAGGGAGACAGTGAGGTAGACAGCGAGGGAGACAGCGAGGGAGACAGCGAGGGAGACAGCGACAGAGACTGTGAGAGAGACTGCGAGGGACACAGCGAGAGAGACTGCGAGGGAGACAACGAGAGAGAATGCGAGAGAGATCGTGTGAGACAGCGATTGAGACGGCGAGGGAGACGGCGAGAGAGAGAGCGAGGGAGACAGCGAGGGAGACAGCGAGGGAGACAGCGAGGTAGACAGCGAGGTAGACAGCGAGGTAGACAGCGAGGGAGACAGCGAGGGAGACAGCGAGGGAGACAGCGAGGGAGACAGCGACAGAGACAGCGACAGAGACTGTGAGAGAGACTGCGAGGGACACAGCGAGAGAGACTGCGAGGGAGACAACGAGAGAGAATGCGAGAGAGATCGTGTGAGACAGCGAGGGAGACAGCGAGGGAGACAGTGAGGGAGACTGCGAGAGAGACAGCGAGAGAGACTGCGAGGGAGAAAGCGAGAAGACTGCGAGGGAGAAAGCGAGGGAGAAAGCGAGAGAGACTGCGAGGGAGACTGCAAGGGAGACAGCGAGAGATACAGCGAGAGAGACAGCGAGGGAGACAGCGAGGGAGATAGCGAGAGAGACTGCGAGAGAGACTGCGAGAGAGACTGCGAGAGAGACTGCGAGAGAGACTGCGAGAGAGACTGCGAGAGAGACTGCGATACAGACTGTGAGGGAGACAGCGAGGGAGACTGTGAGGGAGACTGCGAGAGAGACTGCTATGGAGATAGCGAGAGAGACAGCGAGGGATACAGCGAGAGAGACAGCGAGAGTGACTGCGAGGGAGACGGCGAGGGAGACAGCGATAGAAACTGCGAGGGAGTCAGCGAGAGAGACTGTGAGAGAGACCTCGAGGGAGAGAGTGAGGGAGACAGCGAGAGAGACAGCGAGAGAGACTGTGAGGGAGACAGCGAGGGAGACAGCGAGAGAGACAGCAAGAGAGTCTGCGAGTGAGACTGTGAGGGAGACAGCGAGAGAGACTGCGAGGGAGAAAGCGAGAGAAACTGCGAGAGAGACTGCTATGGAGATAGCGAGAGAGACAGCGAGGGATACAGCGAGAGACACTGCGAGAGACACTGCGAGAGAGAATGCGAGGGAGACAGCGAGAGAGACAGCAAGAGAGACTGCGAGTGAGACTGTGAGGGAGACAGCGAGAGAGACTGCGAGGGAGAAAGCGAGAGAAACTGCGAGAGAGACTGCTATGGAGATAGCGAAAGAGACAGCGAGGGATACAGCGAGAGACACTGCGAGAGAGAATGCGAGGGAGACAGCGATTGAGACGGCGAGGGAGACGGCGAGAGAGAGAGCGAGGGAGACAGCGAGGGAGACAGCGAGGGAGACAGCGAGGGAGACAGCGAGGTAGACAGCGAGGGAGACAGCGAGGGAGACAGCGAGGGAGACAGCGAGGGAGACAGCGACAGAGACTGTGAGAGAGACTGCGAGGGACACAGCGAGAGAGACTGCGAGGGAGACAACGAGAGAGAATGCGAGAGAGATCGTGTGGGACAGCGAGGGAGACAGCGAGGGAGACAGTGAGGGAGACTGCGAGAGAGACAGCGAGAGAGACTGCGAGGGAGAAAGCGAGAGAGACTGCGAGGGAGAAAGCGAGGGAGAAAGCGAGAGAGACTGCGAGGGAGACTGCAAGGGAGACAGCGAGAGAGACAGCGAGAGAGACAGCGAGGGAGATAGCGAGGGAGATAGCGAGAGAGACTGCGAGAGAGACTGTGAGGGAGACAGCGAGGGAGACTGTGAGGGAGACTGCAAGAGAGACTGCTATGGAGATAGCGAGAGAGACAGCGAGGGATACAGCGAGAGAGACTTCGAGAGAGACTGCGAGGGAGACTGTGAGGGAGACAGCGAGGGAGACTGTGAGGGAGACTGAGAGGGAGACTGAGAGGGAGACTGAGAGCGAGACAACGAGAGAGACATCGAGAGAGACATCGAGAGAGAATGCGAGAGAGACTGCGAGAGAGACATCCAGGGTGACTTCGAGGGAGACAGCGAGAGAGACAGCGAGGGAGACAGCGAGGGAGACAGCGAGGGAGACTGCGAGGGAGACTGCGAGGGAGACTGCGAGGGAGACTGCGAGGGAGACTGCGAGGGAGACAGCGAGGGAGACAGCGAGGAAGACTGCGAGGGAGACTGCGAGGGAGACTGCGAGGGAGACTGCGAGGGAGACTGCGAGAGAGTCTGCGAGGGAGAGAGCGAGGGAGAAAGCGAGGGAGAAAGCGAGGGAGAAAGCGAGAGAGACTGCGAGGGAGACTGCGAGGGAGACAGCGATAGAGACTGCGAGGGAGACAGCGAGAGAGACTGCGAGGGAGACAGCGAGAGAGACTGCGAGGGAGACAGCGAGAGAGACTGCGAGGGAGACAGCGAGAGAGACTGTGAGGGAGAAAGCGAGAGAAACAGCGAGAGAGAATGCTATGGAGATAGCGAGAGAGACAGCGAGGGATACAGCGAGAGACATTGCGAGAGAGAATGCGAGGGAGACAGCGATTGAGACGGCGAGGGAGACGGCGAGGGAGACGGCGAGAGAGACGGCGAGGGAGACAGCGAGGGAGACAGCGAGGGAGACAGCGAGGGAGACAGCGAGAGAGACAGCGAGAGAGACAGCGAGAGAGACAGCGAGAGAGACTTCGAGAGAGACTGCGAGAGAGACTGCGAGGGAGACAGCGAGGGAGACAGCGAGGGAGAAAGCGAGAGAGACTGCGAGGGAGACTGCAAGGGAGACAGCGAGAGAGACAGCGAGAGAGACAGCGAGGGAGATAGCGAGGGAGATAGCGAGAGAGACTGCGAGAGAGACTGTGAGGGAGATAGCGAGAGAGACAGCGAGGGATACAGCGAGAGAGACAGCGAGAGTGACTGCGAGGGAGACGGCGAGGGAGACAGCGAGGGAGACTGTGAGGGAGACTGAGAGGGAGACTGAGAGGGAGACAGCGAGGGAGACAACGAGAGAGACATCGAGAGAGACATCGAGAGAGAATGCGAGAGAGACTGCGAGAGAGACATCCAGGGTGACTTCGAGGGAGACAGCGAGAGAGACAGCGAGGGAGACAGCGAGGGAGACAGCGAGGGAGACAGCGAGGGAGACTGCGAGGGAGACTGCGAGGGAGACTGCGAGGGAGACAGCGAGGGAGACTGCGAGGGAGACTGCGAGGGAGACTGCGAGGGAGACTGCGAGGGAGACTGCGAGGGAGACTGCGAGAGAGTCTGCGAGGGAGAGAGCGAGGGAGAAAGCGAGGGAGAAAGCGAGAGAGACTGCGAGGGAGACTGCGAGGGAGACAGCGATAGAGACTGCGAGGGAGACAGCGAGAGAGACTGCGAGGGAGACAGCGAGAGAGACTGCGAGGGAGACAGCGAGAGAGACTGCGAGGGAGAAAGCGAGAGAAACAGCGAGAGAGAATGCTATGGAGATAGCGAGAGAGACAGCGAGGGATACAGCGAGAGACATTGCGAGAGAGAATGCGAGGGAGACAGCGATTGAGACGGCGAGGGAGACGGCGAGGGAGACGGCGAGGGAGACGGCGAGAGAGAGAGCGAGGGAGACAGCGAGGGAGTCAGCGAGGGAGACAGCGAGGGAGACAGCGAGGGAGACAGCGAGGGAGACAGCGAGAGAGACAGCGAGAGAGACAGCGAGAGAGACAGCGAGAGAGACAGCGAGAGAGACTTCGAGAGAGACTGCGAGAGAGACTGCGAGAGAGACTGCGAGAGAGACTGCGAGGGAGACAGCGAGGGAGACAGCGAGGGAGACAGCGACGGAGACAGCGACGGAGACAGCGACGGAGACAGCGAGAGAGACAGCGAGAGAGACTTCGAGAGAGACTTCGAGAGAGACTTCGAGAGAGACTGCGAGAGAGACTGCGAGGGAGACTGCGAGGGAGACAGCGAGGGAGACAGCGAGGGAGACAGCGACAGAGACAGCGACAGAGACTGTGAGAAAGACTGCGAGGGACACAGCGAGAGAGACTGCGAGGTAGACAACGAGAGAGAATGCGAGAGAGATCGCGTGAGACAGCGAGGGAGACAGCGAGGGAGACAGCGAGGGAGACAGCGAGGGAGACTGCGAGGGAGACTGCGAGGGATACTGCGAGGGAGACTGCGAGGGAGACTGCGAGGGAGACAGCGAGGGAGACAGCGAGAGAAACTGCGAGGGAGACTGCGAGAGAGACTGCGAGAGAGACTGCGAGAGAGACTGCGAGGGAGAAAGCGAGAGAGACTGCGAGAGAGACTGCGAGAGAGACTGCGAGAGAGACTGCGAGAGAGACTGCGAGGGAGAAAGCGAGAGAGACTGCGAGGGAGACAACGAGAGAGACAGCGAGGGAGATAGCGAGGGAGACTGCGAGGGAGACTGCGAGAGAGACTGCGAGAGAGACTGCGAGAGAGACTGCGAGGGAGACTGCGCGGGAGACTGCGCGGGAGACTGCGTGGGAGACTGCGCGGGAGACTGCGCGGGAGACTGCGCGGGGGACTGCGCGGGAGACTGCGAGGGAGACAGTGAGAGAGTCTGCGAGAGAGACTTCGAGAGAGACTGCGAGAGAGACTGCGAGGGAGACAGCGAGGGAGACAGCGAGGGAGACAGCGAGGGAGACAGCGACGGAGACAGCGACAGAGACAGCGACAGAGACTGTGAGAGAGACTGTGAGAGAGACTGCGAGGGACACAGCGATAGAGACTGCGAGGTAGACAACGAGAGAGAATGCGAGAGAGATCGCGTGAGACAGCGAGGGAGACAGCGAGGGAGACTGCGAGGGAGACTGCGAGGGAGACTGCGAGGGAGACTGCGAGGGAGACTGCGAGGGAGACAGCGAGGGAGACAGCGAGGGAGACAGCGAGAGAAACTGCGAGGGAGACTACGAGAGAGACTGCGAGAGAGACTGCGAGGGAGAAAGCGAGAGAGACTGCGAGAGAGACTGCGAGAGAGACTGCGAGAGAGACTGCGAGAGAGACTGCGAGGGAGAAAGCGAGAGAGACTGCGAGGGAGACAACGAGAGAGACAGCGAGGGAGATAGCGAGGGAGACTGCGAGGGAGACTGCGAGAGAGACTGCGAGAGAGACTGCGAGAGAGACTGCGAGAGAGACTGCGAGAGAGACTGCGAGAGAGACTGCGAGGGAGACAGCGAGGGAGACTGTGAGGGAGACTGCGAGAGAGACTGCTATGGAGATAGCGAGAGAGACAGCGAGGGATACAGCGAGAGAGACTGCTATGGAGATAGCGAGAGAGACAGCGAGGGATACAGCGAGAGAGACTGCGAGAGTGACTGCGAGGGAGACGGCGAGGGAGACGGCGAGGGAGACGGCGAGGGCGACGGCGAGAGAGAGAGCGAGAGAGACTTCGAGAGAGACTGCGAGGGAGACGGCGAGAGAGACGGCGAGAGAGACAGCGAGAGAGGCAGCGAGAGAGACTGTGAGGGAGACAGCGAGGGAGACAACGAGAGAGACATCGAGAGAGACATCGAGAGAGAATGCGAGAGAGACATCCAGGGTGACTTCGAGGGAGACAGCGAGAGAGACAGCGAGGGAGACTGCGAGGGAGACTGCGAGGGAGACTGCGCGGGAGACTGCGCGGGAGACTGCGCGGGAGACTGCGCGGGAGACTGCGCGGGAGACTGCGAGGGAGACAGCGAGAGAGTCTGCGAGGGAGCGAGCGAGGGAGAAAGCGAGAGAGACTGCGAGAGAGACTGCGAGGGAGACTGCGAGGGAGACAGCGATAGAGACTGCGAGGGAGACAGCGATAGAGACTGCGAGGGAGACAGCGATAGAGACTGCGAGGGAGACAGCGAGGGAGACAGCGAGAGAGACTGCGAGAGAGACTGCGAGAGAGACTGCGAGGTAGACAGCGAGAGAGACTGCGAGGGAGACAGCGAGAGAGACTGCGAGGGAGACAGCGAGAGAGACTGCGAGAGAGACTGCGAGAGAGACTGCGAGAGAGACTGCGAGAGAGACTGCGAGAGAGACTGCGAGAGAGACAGCGAGAGAGACTGTGAGGGAGAAAGCGAGAGAAACTGCGAGAGAGACAGCGAGGGATACAGCGAGAGACACTGCGAGAGAGACTGCGAGGGAGACGGCGAGAGAGAGAGCGAGGGATAGAGCGAGGGAGACAGCGAGAGAGACTTCGAGGGAGACTGCGAGGGAGGCAGCGAGGGAGACAGCGAGGGAGACAGCGAGGGAGACAGCGAGGGAGACTGCGAGAGCGACTGCTAGGGAGACAGCGAGGGAGACAGCGAGGGTGACAGCGAGGGAGACAGCGAGAGAAACTGCGAGGAAGACAGCGAGGGAGACAGCGAGGGAGAGAGCGAGGGAGACAGCGAGGGAGACAGCGAGGGAGACAGCGAGGGAGACAGCGAGGGAGACAGCGAGAGAGACAGCGAGAGAGACTGCGAGGGAGACAGCGAGAGAGACAGCGAGAGAGACAGCGAGAGAGACAGCGAGAGAGACAGCGAGGGAGAAAGCGAGGGAGACAGCGAGAGATACTGCGAGAGAGACTGCGAGAGAGACAGCGAGAGAGACTGCGAGAGGGACAGCGAGAGAGACAGCGAGAGGGACAGCGAGAGAGACTGCGAGAGAGACTGCGAGAGAGACAGCGAGAGAGACTGCGAGAGAGACTGCGAGAGAGACTGCGAGAGAGACTGCGAGAGAGACTGCGAGGGAGACAGCGAGGGAGACAGCGAGGGAGACAGCGAGAGAGACAGCGAGAGAGACAGCGAGAGAGACAGCGAGGGAGAAAGCGAGGGAGAAAGCGAGGGAGACAGCGAGAGAGACTGCGAGAGAGACTGCGAGAGAGACAGCGAGAGAGACAGCGAGAGGGACAGCGAGAGGGACAGCGAGAGAGACTGCGAGAGAGACTGCGAGAGAGACTGCGAGAGAGACTGCGAGAGAGACAGCGAGGGAGACAGCGAGGGAGACAGCGACAGAGACAGCGACAGAGACTGTGAGAGAGACTGCGAGGGACACAGCGAGAGAGACTGCGAGGGAGACAACGAGAGAGAATGCGAGAGAGATCGCGTGAGACAGCGAGGGAGACAGCGAGGGAGATAGCGAGGGAGATAGCGAGGGAGACAGCGAGGGAGACAGCGAGGGAGACAGCGAGAGAAACTGCGAGGAAGACTGCGAGAGAGACTGCGAGAGAGACTGCGAGAGAGACTGCGAGAGAGACTTCGAGAGAGACTGCGAGAGAGACTGCGAGAGAGACTGCGAGAGAGACTGCGAGAGAGACTGCGAGAGAGACTGCGTGGGAGAAAGCGAGAGAGACTGCGAGAGAGACTGCGAGAGAGACTGCGAGGGAGACTGCAAGGGAGACTGCAAGGGAGACTGCAAGGGAGACAGCGAGAGAGACAGCGAGGGAGATAGCGAGAGAGACTGCGAGAGAGACTGCGAGAGAGACTGCGAGAGAGACTGTGAGGGAGACTGCGAGAGAGACTGCTATGGAGATAGCGAGAGAGACAGCGAGGGATACAGCGAGAGAGACTGCGAGAGTGACTGCGAGGGAGACGGCGAGGGAGACGGCGAGGGAGACGGCGAGGGAGACGGCGATGGCGACGGCGAGAGAGAGAGCGAGAGAGACAGCGAGGGAGACAGCGAGAGAGACTTCGAGAGAGACTGCGAGGGAGACGGCGAGAGAGACAGCGAGAGAGACAGCGAGAGAGACTGTGAGGGAGACTGTGAGGGAGACAGCGAGAGAGACTGCGAGAGAGACAGCGAGAGAGACTGCGAGAGAGACAGTGAGAGGGACTGCGAGAGAGAAAGCGAGAGAGACTGAGAGAGAGACTGAGAGAGACACTGTGCGGGAGACAGCGAGGGAGACTGCGAGGGAGACAGCGATAGAGACTGCGAGGAAGACAGCGAGGAAGACAGCGAGGAAGACAGCGAGGAAGACAGCGAGGAAGACAGCGAGAGAGACTGCGAGAGAGACTGCGAGGGAGACAGTGAGGGAGACAGTGAGGGAGACAGTGAGGGAGACAGTGAGGGAGACAGCGAGGGAGACAGCGAGAGAGACAGCGAGAGAGACTGCGAGTGAGACTGTGAGGGAGACAGCGAGAGAGACTGCGAGGGAGAAAGCGAGAGAAA
The DNA here is from genome assembly GCF_036365525.1 of Heterodontus francisci. Classification (NCBI taxonomy): domain Eukaryota; kingdom Metazoa; phylum Chordata; class Chondrichthyes; order Heterodontiformes; family Heterodontidae; genus Heterodontus; species Heterodontus francisci. The sequence continues at coordinate 1,088,040 of NC_090403.1, forward strand.
CTGCGAGAGAGACTGCTATGGAGATAGCGAGGGATACAGCGAGAGACACTGCGAGAGAGAATGCGAGGGAGACAGCGATTGAGACGGCGAGGGAGACGGCGAGAGGGAGAGCGAGAGAGAGCGAGAGAGACAGCGAGGGAGACAGCGAGGGAGACAGCGAGGGAGACAGCGAGGGAGACAGCGAGGGAGACAGCGAGGTAGACAGCGAGAGAGACAGCGAGAGAGACTTCGAGAGAGACTTCGAGAGAGACTGCGAGGGAGGCAGCGAGGGAGACAGCGAGAGAGACAGCGAGAGAGACAGCGACAGAGACTGTGAGAGAGACTGCAAGGGACACAGCGAGAGAAACTGCGAGGGAGACGACGAGAGAGAATGCGAGAGAGATCGCGTGAGACAGCGAGGGAGACAGCGAGGGAGACGGCGAGGGAGACGGCGAGGGAGACGACGAGGGAGACGGCGTGGGAGACGGCGTGGGAGACGGCGTGGGAGGCGGTGAGAGACTGCGAGACAGATAGCGAGACAGTCTGCGAGGGAGACAGCGAGGGAGACAGCGAGGGAGACAGCGAGGGAGACAGCGAGAGAGACTGCGAGAGCGACTGCTGGGGAGACAGCGAGGGAGGCAGCGAGGGAGGCAGCGAGGGAGGCAGCGAGGGAGGCAGCGAGGGAGACAGCGAGAGAGACTGCGAGGAAGACGGCGAGAGAGACTGCGAGAGAGACGGCGTGGGAGACGGCGTGGGAGACGGCGTGGGAGGCGGTGAGAGACTGCGAGACAGATAGCGAGACAGTCTGCGAGAGAGACCGCGAGGGAGACCGCGAGGGAGACAGCGAGGGAGACAGCGAGGGAGACAGCGAGGGAGACAGCGAGAGTACATTGAGAGAGACAGCGAGAGAGACAGCGAGAGAGACAGCGAGAGAGACAGCGAGAGAGACTGCGAGGGAGACTGCGAGGGAGACTGCGAGGGAGACGGCGAGGGAGACGGCGAGGGAGACGGCGAGGGAGACGACGAGGGAGACGACGAGGGAGACGACGAGGGAGACGGCGAGGGAGACGGCGAGGGAGACGGCGAGGGAGACAGCGAGGGAGACAGCGACAGAGACAGCGACAGAGACAGCGACAGAGACAGCGACAGAGACAGCGACAGAGACAGCGACAGAGACAGACAGCGAGGGAGACAGCAAGGGAGACAGCAAGGGAGACAGTGAGAGAGACTGCTATGGAGATAGCGCGAGAGATAGCGGGGGATACAGAGTGACTGCGAGGGAGACGGCGAGGGAGACAGCGAGGGAGACAGCGAGGGAGACAGCGAGGGAGACTGCGAGAGAGACTGCGAGAGAGACTGCGAGGGAGACAGCGAGGGAGACAGCGAGGGAGACAGCGAGAGGGAATGCGAGAAGGACTGCGAGAGAGACAGCGAGGGAGAAAGCGAGAGAGACTGTGAGGGAAACAGCGAGGGAGACAGCGAGAGAGACTGCGAGGGAGACAGCGAGAGAGACTGTGAGGGAAACAGCGAGGGAGACAGCGAGAGAGACTGCGAGGGAGACTGCGAGGGAGACTGCGAGGGAGACTGCGAGGGAGACTGCGAGGGAGACTGCGAGAGAGACTGCGAGAGAGACTGCGAGACAGACTGCGAGACAGACTGCGAGACAGACTGCGAGACAGACTGCGAGACAGACTGCGAGGGAGACTGCAAGGGAGACGACGAGGGAGACGACGAGGGAGACGACGAGGGAGACGGCGAGGGAAACGGCGAGGGAGACGGCGAGGGAGACGGCGAGGGAGACGGCGACAGAGACAGCGACAGAGACAGCGACAGAGACAGACAGCGAGGGAGACAGCAAGGGAGACAGCAAGGGAGACAGCAAGGGAGACAGCAAGGGAGACAGTGAGAGAGACTGCTATGGAGATAGCGCGAGAGATAGCGGGGGATACAGAGTGACTGCGAGGGAGACGGCGAGGGAGACAGCGAGGGAGACAGCGAGGGAGACAGCGAGGGAGACTGCGAGAGAGACTGCGAGAGAGACTGCGAGGGAGACTGCGAGTTAGACAGCGAGGGAGACAGCGAGGGAGACAGCGAGGGAGACAGCGAGGGAGACAGCGAGAGGGAATGCGAGAAGGACTGCGAGAAGGACTGCGAGAAGGACTGCGAGAGAGACAGCGAGGGAGAAAGCGAGAGCGACTTCGAGAGAGACTGCGAGGGAGACAGCGAGAGAGACTGTGAGGGAAACAGCGAGGGAGACAGCGAGAGAGACTGCGAGGGAGACTGCGAGGGAGACTGCGAGGGAGACTGCGAGGGAGACTGCGAGAGAGACTGCGAGACAGACTGCGAGAGAGACTGCGAGACAGACTGCGAGACAGACTGCGAGACAGACTGCGAGACAGACTGCGAGGGAGACTGCGAGGGAGACTGCGAGGGAGACTGCGAGGGAGACTGCGAGGGAGACTGCGAGAGAGAATGCGAGAGAGACTGCGAGAGGGATATTGAGGGAGACTGCGAGGGAGACAGCGAGGGAGACAGCGAGGGAGACAGCGAGAGAGACAGCGAGGGAGACTGCGAGGGAGACTGCGAGGGAGACTGCGAGGGAGACTGCGAGGGAGACTGCGAGAGAGACTGCGAGAGAGACTGCGAGAGAGACTGCGAGGGAGACTGCGAGAGAGACTGCGAGAGAGACTGCGAGAGAGACTGCGAGGGAGAGAGCGAGGGAGAAAGCGAGAGAGAAAGCGAGAGAGACTGCGAGAGAGACTGCGAGGGAGACAGCGATAGAGACAGCGATAGAGACAGCGATAGAGACAGCGAGGGAGTCAGTGAGAGAGACAGTGAGAGAGACTGCGAGAGAGACTGCGAGAGAGACCTCGAGGGAGACAGCGAGGGAGACAGCGAGAGAGACTGTGAGGGAGACAGCGAGGGAGACAGCGAGGGAGACAGCGAGAGAGACTGCGAGGGAGGAAGCGAGAGAAACTGCGAGAGAGACTGCTATGGAGATAGCGAGAGAGAATGCGAGGGAGACAGCGATTGAGACGGCGAGAGAGAGAGCGAGGGAGAGAGCAAGGGAGAGAGCGAGGGAGAGAGCGAGGGAGAGAGCGAGGGAGAGAGCGAGGGAGAGAGCGAGGGAGACAGCGAGGGAGAGAGCGAGGGAGACAGCGAGGGAGACAGCGAGGGAGACAGCGAGGGAGACAGCGAGGTAGACAGCGAGGTAGACAGCGAGAGAGACATCGAGAGAGACTGCGAGGGAGACTGCGAGGGATGCAGCGAGGGAGGCAGCGAGGGAGGCAGCGAGGGAGGCAGCGAGGGAGGCAGCGAGGGAGACAGCGAGGGAGACAGCGAGGGAGACAGCGAGGGAAACAGCGAGGGAGACAGCGAGGGAGACAGCGAGGGAGACAGCGACAGAGACAGCAATAGAGACTGCGAGAGAGACTGCGAGGGAGACAACGAGAGAGAATGCGAGAGAGATCGTGTGAGACAGCGAGGGAGACAGCGAGAGACACAGCGAGGGAGACAGCAATAGAGACAGCAAGAGAGACTGCAAGAGAGACTGCAAGAGAGACTGCAAGAGAGACTGCAAGAGAGACTGCGAGGGAGACAGCGTGGGAGACAGCGTGGGAGACAGCGTGGGAGGCAGCGTGGGAGGCAGCGAGGGAGACAGCGAGAGAGACTGCGAGAGAGACGGCGAGACAGACTGCGAGAGAGACTGCGAGAGAGACTGCGAGAGAGACTGCGAGAGAGACTGCGAGAGAGACTGCGAGGGAGAAAGCGAGAGAGAAAGCGAGAGAGACTGCGAGAGAGACTGCGAGGGAGAAAGCGAGAGAGACTGCGAGGGAGACTGCAAGGGAGACAGCGAGGGAGACTGCAAGTGAGACAGCGAGGGAGACTGCAAGGGAGACAGCGAGAGAGACAGCGAGGGAGATAGCAAGTGAGATAGCGCGGGAGATAGCGAGAGAGACTGCGAGAGAGACTGCGAGAGAGACTGCGAGGGAGACTGCGAGGGAGAAAGCGAGAGAGACTGCGAGGGAGACAGCGATAGAAACTGCGAGGGAGTCAGCGAGAGAGACAGCGAGAGAGACTGCAAGAGAGACTGCGAGAGAGACTGCGAGAGAGACCTCGAGAGAGACCTCGAGAGAGACCTCGAGGGAGACAGCGAGGGAGACAGCGAGGGAGACAGCGAGGAAGACAGCGAGGTAGACAGCGAGGGAGACTGCAAGGGAGACTGCAAGAGAGACAGCGAGGGAGACAGCGAGGGAGATAGCGAGAGAGACTGCGAGAGAGACTGTGAGAGAGACTGCGAGAGAGACTGCGAGAGAGACTGTGAGGGAGACAGCGAGGGAGACAGCGAGGGAGACTGTGAGGGAGACTGTGAGGGAGACTGCTATGGAGACAGCGAGAGAGACAGCGAGAGAGACAGCGAGGGATACAGCAAGAGAGACTGCGAGAGTGACTGCGAGGGAGACGGCGAGGGAGATGGCGAGGGCGACGGCGAGAGAGAGAGCGAGGGAGACGGCGAGGGAGACGGCGAGAGAGACGGCGAGAGAGACGGCGAGAGAGACGGCGAGAGAGACGGCGAGAGAGACTGTGAGGGAGACTGCGAGGGAGACTGCGAGAGAGACAGCTAGAGAGACAGCGAGAGAGACTGTGAGAGAGACTGCGAGAGAGAAAGTGAGAGGGACTGCGAGAGAGAAAGCCAGAGAGAAAGCCAGAGAGTGCGAGGGAGACAGCGAGGGAGACAGCGAGAGAGAATGCGAGAGAGACTGAGAGGGAGACTGAGAGGGAGACTGAGAGGGAGACTGAGAGGGAGACAACGAGAGAGACATCGAGAGAGACATCGAGAGAGACATCGAGAGAGACATCGAGAGAGACATCGAGAGAGAATGCGAGAGAGACTGCGAGAGAGACATCCAGGGTGACTTCGAGGGAGACTGCGAGGGAGACAGCGAGAGAGACATCGAGAGAGAATGCGAGAGAGACTGCGAGAGAGACATCCAGGGAGACTGCGAGGGAGACAGCGAGAGAGAGTGAGAGAGACAGCGAGAGAGACAGCGAGGGAGACAGCGAGGGAGACAGCGAGGGAGACAGCGAGGGGGACTGCGAGGGAGACTGCGAGGGAGACAGCGAGGGAGACTGCGAGGGAGACTGTGAGGGAGACTGCGAGGGAGACTGCGAGGGAGACTGCGAGGGAGACAGCGAGAGAGTCTGCGAGGGAGAGAGCGAGAGAGTCTGCGAGGGAGACTGAGAGAGAGACTGCGAGGGAGACAGCGATGGAGACTGCGAGGGAGACAGCGAGAGAGACAGCGAGAGAGACTGCGAGAGAGACTGCGAGAGAGACTGCGAGAGAGACTGCGAGAGAGACTGCGAGTCAGACTGTGAGGGAGACTGCGAGGGAGAAAGCGAGAGAGACTGCGAGGGAGAAAGCGAGAGAAACTGCGAGAGAGACTGCTATGGAGATAGCGAGAGAGACAGCGAGGGATACAGCGAGAGACACTGCGTGAGAGAATGCGAGGGAGACAGCGATTGAGACGGCGAGGGAGACGGCGAGGGAGACGGCGAGAGAGAGAGCGAGTGAGAGAGCGAGAGAGAGAGCGAGAGAGAGAGCGAGAGAGAGAGCGAGGGAGACAGCGAGGGAGACAGCGAGGGAGAGAGTGAGGGAGAAAGCGAGAGAGACTGCGAGGGAGACAGCGATAGAAACTGCGAGGGAGTCAGCGAGAGAGACAGCGAGAGAGACTGTGAGAGAGACCTCGAGGGAGAGAGCGAGGGAGACAGCGAGAGAGACTGTGAGGGAGACAGCGAGGGAGACAGCGAGAGAGACAGCAAGAGAGACTGCGAGTGAGACAGCGAGAGAGACTGCGAGGGAGAAAGCGAGAGAAACTGCGAGAGAGACTGCTATGGAGATAGCGAGAGAGACAGCGAGGGATACAGCGAGAGACACTGCGAGAGAGAATGCGAGGGAGACAGCGATTGAGACGGCGATTGAGACGGCGAGGGAGACGGCGAGAAAGAGAGCGAGGGAGACAGCGAGGGAGACAGCGAGGGAGACAGCGAGGGAGACAGCGAGGGAGACAGCGAGGGAGACAGCGACAGAGACTGTGAGAGAGACTGCGAGGGACACAGCGAGAGAGACTGCGAGGGAGACAACAAGAGAGAATGCGAGAGAGATCGTGTGAGACAGCGAGGGAGACATCGAGAGAGACATCGAGAGAGACTGCGAGAGAGACTGCGAGAGAGACTGCGAGAGAGACTGCGAGAGAGACTGCGAGAGAGACTGCGAGAGAGACTGCGAGGGAGACAGCAAGGGAGACAGCAAGGGAGACAGCAAGGGAGACAGCGAGAGAGACTGCGAGGGAGACAGCGAGAGAGACTACGAGAGAGAGCGCGTGAGAGACAGCGAGAGAGACTGCGTGGGAGACAGTGACGGAGACAGCTCGGGAGACAGCGAGGGAGACAGCGCTGGAGACAGCGAGAGAGAATGCGAGAAGGACTGCGAGAGAGACAGCGAGGGAGAAAGCGAGAGCGACTTTGAGAGAGACTGCGAGGGAGACAGCGAGAGAGACTGTGAGGGAAACAGCGAGGGAGACAGCGAGAGAGACTGCGAGTGAGACTGCGAGTGAGACTGCGAGACAGACTGCGAGACAGACTGCGAGACAGACTGCGAGACAGACTGCGAGACAGACTGCGAGGGAGACTGCGAGGGAGACTGCGAGAGAGAATGCGAGAGAGGCTGCGAGAGAGACTGCGAGAGACTGCGAGAGGGATATTGAGGGAGACTGCGAGGGAGACAGCGAGGGAGACAGCGAGGGAGACAGTGAGAGAGACAGCGAGCGAGACAGCGAGAGAGACAGCGAGAGAGACAGCGAGGGAGACAGCGAGGGAGACTGCGAGGGAGACTGCGAGGGAGACTGCGAGAGAGACTGCGAGAGAGACTGCGAGAGAGACTGCGAGAGAGACTGCGAGGGAGAGAGCGAGAGAGAAAGCGAGAGAGACTGCGAGGGAGACAGCGATAGAGACAGCGAGGGAGTCAGTGAGAGAGACAGCGAGAGAGACAGCGAGAGAGACAGCGAGAGAGACTGCGAGAGAGACTGTGAGAGAGACCTCGAGGGAGACAGCGAGGGAGACAGCGAGGGAGACAGCGAGGGAGACAGCGAGGGAGACTGTGAGGGAGACAGCGAGGGAGACAGTGAGAGAGACAGCGAGAGAGACTGTGAGGGAGACAGCGAGAGAGACTGTGAGGGAGACAGCGAGAGAGACTGCGAGGGAGGAAACGAGAGAAACTGCGAGAGAGACTGCTATGGAGATAGCGAGAGAGACAGCGAGGGATACAGCGAGAGACACTGCGAGAGAGAATGCGAGGGAGACAGCGATTGAGACGGCGAGAGAGAGAGCGAGGGAGACAGCGAGGGAGACAGCGAGGGAGACAGCGAGGTAGACAGCGAGGGAGACTGCGAGGGAGACTGCGAGGGAGACTGCGAGGGAGGCAGCGAGGGAGGCAGCGAGGGAGGCAGCGAGGGAGGCAGCGAGGGAGACAGCGAGGGAGACAGCGAGGGAGACTGCGAGGGAGAAAGCGAGAGAGACTGCGAGGGAGACTGCAAGGGAGACAGCGAGAGAGACAGCGAGGGAGATAGCAAGGGAGATTGCAAGGGAGATAGCGAAAGAGACTGCGAGAGAGACTGCGAGGGAGACTGCGAGGGAGACTGCGAGGGAGAAAGCGAGAGAGACTGCGAGGGAGACAGCGATAGAAACGGCGAGGGAGTCAGCGAGAGAGACAGCGAGAGAGACTGTGAGAGAGACCTCGAGGGAGACAGCGAGGGAGACAGCGAGGAAGACAGCGAGAGAGACTGCGAGGGAGACTGCGAGGGAGACTGCGAGGGAGACAGTGAGGGAGACAGTGAGGGAGACAGCGAGAGAGACAGCGAGAGAGACTGTGAGGGAGACAGCGAGAGAGACTGTGAGGGAGACAGCGAGAGAGACTGCGAGGGAGAAAGCGAGAGAAACTGCGAGAGAGACTGCTATGGAGATAGCGAGAGAGACAGCGAGGGATACAGCGAGAGACACTGAGAGAGAGAATGCGAGGGAGACAGCGATTGAGACGGCGAGGGAGACGGCGAGAGAGAGAGCGAGGGAGAGAGCGAGGGAGAGAGCGAGGGAGACAGCGAGGGAGACAGCGAGGGAGACAGCGAGGGAGAAAGCGAGGGAGAAAGCGAGGGAGAAAGCGAGGGAGAAAGCGAGGGAGACAGCGAGGGAGACAGCGAGGTAGACAGCGAGAGAGACTTCGAGAGAGACTGCGAGGGAGACAGCGAGGGAGACAGCGACAGAGACAGCGACAGAGACAGCGACAGAGACAGCGACAGAGACTGTGAGAGAGACTGCGAGGGACACAGCGAGAGGAACTGCGAGGGAGACAACGAGAGAGAATGCGAGAGAGATCGCGTGAGACAGCGAGGGAGACTGCGAGGGAGACTGCGAGGGAGACTGCGAGGGAGACTGCGAGGGAGACTGCGAGAGAGACTGCGAGGGAGACAGCGAGGGAGACAGCGAGGGAGACAGCGAGAGAAACTGCGAGGCAGACTGCGAGAGAGACTGCGAGAGAAACTGCGAGAGAGACATGCGAGGGAGAAAGCGAGAGAGACTGCGAGAGAGACTGCGAGAGAGACTGCGAGGGAGAAAGCGAGAGAGACTGCGAGGGAGACTGCAAGGGAGACTGCAAGAGAGACAGCGAGGGAGATAGCGAGGGAGATAGCGAGAGAGACTGCGAGAGAGACTGCGAGGGAGACAGTGAGGGAGACTGTGAGGGAGACTGTGAGGGAGACTGTGAGGGAGACTGTGAGGGAGACTGCTATGGAGACAGCGAGAGAGACAGCGAGGGATACAGCAAGAGAGACTGCGAGAGTGACTGCGAGGGAGACGGCGAGGGAGATGGCGAGGGCGACGGCGAGAGAGAGAGCGAGAGAGACGGCGAGGGAGACGGCGAGGGAGACGGCGAGGGAGACGGCGAGGGAGACAGCGAGGGAGACAGCGAGGGAGACAGCGAGGTAGACAGCGAGGGAGACAGCGAGGGAGACAGCGAGGTAGACAGCGAGGGAGACAGCGAGGGAGACAGCGAGGGAGACAGCGACAGAGACTGTGAGAGAGACTGCGAGGGACACAGCGAGAGGGACTGCGAGGGAGACAACGAGAGAGAATGCGAGAGAGATCGTGTGAGACAGCGATTGAGACGGCGAGGGAGACGGCGAGAGAGAGAGCGAGGGAGACAGCGAGGGAGACAGCGAGGTAGACAGCGAGGTAGACAGCGAGGTAGACAGCGAGGGAGACAGCGAGGGAGACAGCGAGGGAGACAGCGACAGAGACAGCGACAGAGACTGTGAGAGAGACTGCGAGGGACACAGCGAGAGAGACTGCGAGGGAGACAACGAGAGAGAATGCGAGAGAGATCGTGTGAGACAGCGAGGGAGACAGCGAGGGAGACAGTGAGGGAGACTGCGAGAGAGACAGCGAGAGAGACTGCGAGGGAGAAAGCGAGAAGACTGCGAGGGAGAAAGCGAGGGAGAAAGCGAGAGAGACTGCGAGGGAGACTGCAAGGGAGACAGCGAGAGATACAGCGAGAGAGACAGCGAGGGAGACAGCGAGGGAGATAGCGAGAGAGACTGCGAGAGAGACTGCGAGAGAGACTGCGAGAGAGACTGCGAGAGAGACTGCGATACAGACTGTGAGGGAGACAGCGAGGGAGACTGTGAGGGAGACTGCGAGAGAGACTGCGAGAGAGAATGCGAGGGAGACAGCGATTGAGACGGCGAGGGAGACGGCGAGAGAGAGAGCGAGGGAGACAGCGAGGGAGACAGCGAGGGAGACAGCGAGGGAGACAGCGAGGGAGACAGCGAGGGAGACAGCGAGGTAGACAGCGAGGGAGACAGCGAGGGAGACAGCGAGGGAGACAGCAAGGGAGACAGCGAGGGAGACAGCGAGGGAGACAGCGAGGGAGACAGCGACAGAGACTGTGAGAGAGACTGCGAGGGACACAGCGAGAGAGACTGCGAGGGAGACAACGAGAGAGAATGCGAGAGAGATCGTGTGAGACAGCGAGGGAGACAGCGAGGGAGACAGTGAGGGAGACTGCGAGAGAGACAGCGAGAGAGACTGCGAGGGAGAAAGCGAGGGAGAAAGCGAGAGAGACTGCGAGGGAGACTGCAAGGGAGACAGCGAGAGAGACAGCGAGAGAGACAGCGAGGGAGATAGCGAGGGAGATAGCGAGAGAGACTGCGAGAGAGACTGTGAGGGAGACAGCGAGGGAGACTGTGAGGGAGACTGCAAGAGAGACTGCTATGGAGATAGCGAGAGAGACAGCGAGGGATACAGCGAGAGAGACTTCGAGAGAGACTGCGAGGGAGACTGTGAGGGAGACAGCGAGGGAGACTGTGAGGGAGACTGAGAGGGAGACTGAGAGGGAGACTGAGAGCGAGACAACGAGAGAGACATCGAGAGAGACATCGAGAGAGAATGCGAGAGAGACTGCGAGAGAGACATCCAGGGTGACTTCGAGGGAGACAGCGAGAGAGACAGCGAGGGAGACAGCGAGGGAGACAGCGAGGGAGACAGCGAGGGAGACAGCGAGGGAGACTGCGAGGGAGACTGCGAGGGAGACTGCGAGGGAGACAGCGAGGGAGACAGCGAGGAAGACTGTGAGGGAGACTGCGAGGGAGACTGCGAGGGAGACTGCGAGGGAGACTGCGAGAGAGTCTGCGAGGGAGAGAGCGAGGGAGAAAGCGAGGGAGAAAGCGAGGGAGAAAGCGAGAGAGACTGCGAGGGAGACTGCGAGGGAGACAGCGATAGAGACTGCGAGGGAGACAGCGAGAGAGACTGCGAGGGAGACAGCGAGAGAGACTGCGAGGGAGACAGCGAGAGAGACTGCGAGGGAGACAGCGAGAGAGACTGCGAGGGAGAAAGCGAGAGAAACAGCGAGAGAGAATGCTATGGAGATAGCGAGAGAGACAGCGAGGGATACAGCGAGAGACATTGCGAGAGAGAATGCGAGGGAGACAGCGATTGAGACGGCGAGGGAGACGGCGAGGGAGACGGCGAGAGAGACAGCGAGGGAGACAGCGAGGGAGACAGCGAGGGAGACAGCGAGGGAGACAGCGAGGGAGACAGCGAGAGAGACAGCGAGAGAGACAGCGAGAGAGACAGCGAGAGAGACTTCGAGAGAGACTGCGAGAGAGACTGCGAGGGAGACAGCGAGGGAGACAGCGAGGGAGAAAGCGAGAGAGACTGCGAGGGAGACTGCAAGGGAGACAGCGAGAGAGACAGCGAGAGAGACAGCGAGGGAGATAGCGAGGGAGATAGCGAGAGAGACTGCGAGAGAGACTGTGAGGGAGATAGCGAGAGAGACAGCGAGGGATACAGCGAGAGAGACAGCGAGAGTGACTGCGAGGGAGACGGCGAGGGAGACAGCGAGGGAGACTGTGAGGGAGACTGAGAGGGAGACTGAGAGGGAGACAGCGAGGGAGACAACGAGAGAGACATCAAGAGAGACATCGAGAGAGAATGCGAGAGAGACTGCGAGAGAGACATCCAGGGTGACTTCGAGGGAGACAGCGAGAGAGACAGCGAGGGAGACAGCGAGGGAGACTGCGAGGGAGACTGCGAGGGAGACTGCGAGGGAGACTGCGAGGGAGACAGCGAGGGAGACAGCGAGGAAGACTGCGAGGGAGACTGCGAGGGAGACTGCGAGGGAGACTGCGAGGGAGACTGCGAGAGAGTCTGCGAGGGAGAGAGCGAGGGAGAAAGCGAGGGAGAAAGCGAGAGAGACTGCGAGGGAGACTGCGAGGGAGACAGCGATAGAGACTGCGAGGGAGACAGCGAGAGAGACTGCGAGGGAGACAGCGAGAGAGACTGCGAGGGAGACAGCGAGAGAGACTGCGAGGGAGAAAGCGAGAGAAACAGCGAGAGAGAATGCTATGGAGATAGCGAGAGAGACAGCGAGGGATACAGCGAGAGACATTGCGAGAGAGAATGCGAGGGAGACAGCGATTGAGACGGCGAGGGAGACGGCGAGGGAGACGGCGAGGGAGACGGCGAGGGAGACGGCGAGGGAGTCAGCGAGGGAGACAGCGAGGGAGACAGCGAGGGAGACAGCGAGGGAGACAGCGAGGGAGACAGCGAGAGAGACAGCGAGAGAGACAGCGAGAGAGACAGCGAGAGAGACAGCGAGAGAGACAGCGAGAGAGACTTCGAGAGAGACTGCGAGAGAGACTGCGAGAGAGACTGCGAGAGAGACTGCGAGGGAGACAGCGAGGGAGACAGCGAGGGAGACAGCGAGGGAGACAGCGAGGGAGACAGCGACGGAGACAGCGACGGAGACAGCGACGGAGACAGCGAGAGAGACAGCGAGAGAGACTTCGAGAGAGACTTCGAGAGAGACTTCGAGAGAGACTGCGAGAGAGACTGCGAGGGAGACTGCGAGGGAGACAGCGAGGGAGACAGCGAGGGAGACAGCGACAGAGACAGCGACAGAGACTGTGAGAAAGACTGCGAGGGACACAGCGAGAGAGACTGCGAGGTAGACAACGAGAGAGAATGCGAGAGAGATCGCGTGAGACAGCGAGGGAGACAGCGAGGGAGACAGCGAGGGAGACTGCGAGGGAGACTGCGAGGGAGACTGCGAGGGAGACTGCGAGGGAGACAGCGAGGGAGACAGCGAGAGAAACTGCGAGGGAGACTGCGAGAGAGACTGCGAGAGAGACTGCGAGAGAGACTGCGAGGGAGAAAGTGAGAGAGACTGCGAGAGAGACTGCGAGAGAGACTGCGAGAGAGACTGCGAGAGAGACTGCGAGGGAGAAAGCGAGAGAGACTGCGAGGGAGACAACGAGAGAGACAGCGAGGGAGATAGCGAGGGAGACTGCGAGGGAGACTGCGAGAGAGACTGCGAGAGAGACTGCGAGGGAGACTGCGAGGGAGACTGCGCGGGAGACTGCGCGGGAGACTGCGCGGGAGACTGCGCGGGAGACTGCGCGGGGGACTGCGCGGGAGACTGCGAGGGAGACAGCGAGAGAGTCTGCGAGAGAGACTTCGAGAGAGACTGCGAGAGAGACTGCGAGGGAGACAGCGAGGGAGACAGCGAGGGAGACAGCGAGGGAGACAGCGACGGAGACAGCGACAGAGACAGCGACAGAGACTGTGAGAGAGACTGTGAGAGAGACTGCGAGGGACACAGCGATAGAGACTGCGAGGTAGACAACGAGAGAGAATGCGAGAGAGATCGCGTGAGACAGCGAGGGAGACAGCGAGGGAGACTGCGAGGGAGACTGCGAGGGAGACTGCGAGGGAGACTGCGAGGGAGACAGCGAGGGAGACAGCGAGGGAGACAGCGAGGGAGACAGCGAGAGAAACTGCGAGGGAGACTACGAGAGAGACTGCGAGAGAGACTGCGAGGGAGAAAGCGAGAGAGACTGCGAGAGAGACTGCGAGAGAGACTGCGAGAGAGACTGCGAGAGAGACTGCGAGGGAGAAAGCGAGAGAGACTGCGAGGGAGACAACGAGAGAGACAGCGAGGGAGATAGCGAGGGAGACTGCGAGGGAGACTGCGAGAGAGACTGCGAGAGAGACTGCGAGAGAGACTGCGAGAGAGACTGCGAGAGAGACTGCGAGGGAGACAGCGAGGGAGACTGTGAGGGAGACTGCGAGAGAGACTGCTATGGAGATAGCGAGAGAGACAGCGAGGGATACAGCGAGAGAGACTGCTATGGAGATAGCGAGAGAGACAGCGAGGGATACAGCGAGAGAGACTGCGAGAGTGACTGCGAGGGAGACGGCGAGGGAGACGGCGAGGGAGACGGCGAGGGAGACGGCGAGGGCGACGGCGAGAGAGAGAGCGAGAGAGACTTCGAGAGAGACTGCGAGGGAGACGGCGAGAGAGACGGCGAGAGAGACAGCGAGAGAGGCAGCGAGAGAGACTGTGAGGGAGACAGCGAGGGAGACAACGAGAGAGACATCGAGAGAGACATCGAGAGAGAATGCGAGAGAGACATCCAGGGTGACTTCGAGGGAGACAGCGAGGGAGACAGCGAGGGAGACTGCGAGGGAGACTGCGAGGGAGACTGCGCGGGAGACTGCGCGGGAGACTGCGCGGGAGACTGCGCGGGAGACTGCGCGGGAGACTGCGAGGGAGACAGCGAGAGAGTCTGCGAGGGAGAGAGCGAGGGAGAAAGCGAGAGAGACTGCGAGAGAGACTGCGAGGGAGACAGCGAGGCAGACAGCGAGGGAGACAGCGAGGGAGACAGCGAGGGAGACTGCGAGGGAGACTGCGAGGGAGACAGCGAGGGAGACAGCGAGGGAGACTGCGAGGGAGACTGCGAGGCAGACTGCGAGGGAGACAGCGAGAGAGTCTGCGAGAGAGTCTGCGAGGGAGAGAGCGAGGGAGAAAGCGAGGGAGAAAGCGAGAGAGACTGCGAGGGAGACAGCGATAGAGACTGCGAGGGAGACAGCGAGAGAGACTGCGAGGGAGACAGCGAGAGAGACTGCGAGGGAGACAGCGAGAGAGACTGCGAGGGAGACAGCGAGAGAGACTGCGAGGGAGAAAGCGAGAGAAACAGCGAGAGAGAATGCTATGGAGATAGCGAGAGAGACAGCGAGGGATACAGCGAGAGACACTGCGAGAGAGAATGTGAGGGAGACAGCGATTGAGACGGCGAGGGAGACGGCGAGGGAGACGGCGAGAGAGAGAGCGAGGGAGTCAGCGAGGGAGACAGCGAGGGAGACAGCGAGGGAGACAGCGAGGGAGACAGCGAGGGAGACAGCGAGAGAGACAGCGAGAGAGACAGCGAGAGTGACAGCGAGAGAGACAGCGAGAGAGATAGTGAGAGAGACAGCGAGAGAGACAGCGAGAGAGACTGCGAGAGAGACTGCGAGAGAGACTGCGAGAGAGACTGCGAGGGAGACAGCGAGGGAGACTGTGAGGGAGACTGCGAGAGAGACTGCTATGGAGATAGCGAGAGAGACAGTGAGGGATACAGCGAGAGAGACTGCGAGAGTGACTGCGAGGGAGACGGCGAGGGAGACGGCGAGGGCGACGGCGAGAGAGAGAGCGAGAGAGACTTCGAGAGAGACTGCGAGGGAGACGGCGAGAGAGACGGCGAGAGAGACAGCGAGAGAGGCAGCGAGAGAGACTGTGAGGGAGACAGCGAGGGAGACAACGAGAGAGACATCGAGAGAGACATCGAGAGAGAATGCGAGAGAGACATCCAGGGTGACTTCGAGGGAGACAGCGAGAGAGACAGCGAGGAAGACTGCGAGGGAGACTGCGAGGGAGACTGCGAGGGAGACTGCGAGGGAGTCTGCGCGGGAGACTGCGCGGGAGACTGCGCGGGAGACTGCGCGGGAGACTGCGCGGGAGACTGTGAGGGAGACTGCGAGGGAGACAGCGAGAGAGTCTGCGAGGGAGAGAGCGAGGGAGAAAGCGAGAGAGACTGCGAGAGAGACTGCGAGAGAGACTGCGAGGGAGACAGCGAGGGAGACAGCGAGGGAGTCAGCGAGGGAGTCTGCGAGGGAGACTGCGAGGGAGACTGCGAGGGAGACAGCGAGGGAGACTGCGAGGGAGACTGCGAGGGAGACTGCGAGGGAGACTGCGAGGGAGACTGCGAGGGAGACTGCGAGAGAGTCTCCGAGAGAGTCTGCGAGAGAGTCTGCGAGGGAGAGAGCGAGGGAGAAAGCGAGGGAGAAAGCGAGAGAGACTGCGAGGGAGACAGCGATAGAGACTGCGAGGGAGACAGCGAGAGAGACTGCGAGGGAGACAGCGAGAGAGACTGCGAGAGAGACTGCGAGGGAGAAAGCGAGAGAAACAGCGAGAGAGAATGCTATGGAGATAGCGAGAGAGACAGCGAGGGATACAGCGAGAGACACTGCGAGAGAGAATGCGAGGGAGACAGCGATTGAGACGGCGAGGGAGACGGCGAGGGAGACGGCGAGGGAGACGGCGAGAGAGAGAGCGAGGGAGTCAGCGAGGGAGACAGCGAGGGAGACAGCGAGGGAGACAGCGAGGGAGACAGCGAGAGAGACAGCGAGGGAGACAGCGAGGGAGACAGCGAGAGAGACAGCGAGAGAGACAGCGAGAGAGACAGCGAGAGAGACTTCGAGAGAGACTTTGAGAGAGACTTCGAGAGAGACTGCGAGAGAGACTGCCAGAGAGACTGCGAGAGAGACTGCGAGAGAGACTGCGAGGGAGACAGCGAGGGAGACAGCGAGGGAGACAGCGACAGAGACAGCGACAGAGACAGCGACAGAGACAGCGACAGAGACTGTGAGAGAGACTGCGAGGGACACAGCGAGAGAGACTGCGAGGTAGACAACGAGAGAGAATGCGAGAGAGATCGCGTGAGACAGCGAGGGAGACAGCGAGGGAGACAGCGAGGGAGACAGCGAGGGAGACAGCGAGAGAGACAGCGAGAGAGACAGCGAGGGAGACTGCGAGGGAGACTGCGCGGGAGACTGCGCGGGAGACTGCGCGGGAGACTGCGCGGGAGACTGCGCGGGAGACTGCGCGGGAGACAGCGAGAGAGTCTGCGAGGGAGAGAGCGAGGGAGAAAGCGAGAGAGACTGCGAGAGAGACTGCGAGAGAGACTGCGAGGGAGACAGCGATAGAGACTGCGTGGGAGACAGCGAGAGAGACTGCGAGGGAGACAGCGAGAGGGACTGCGAGAGGGACTGCGAGGGAGACAGCGAGGGTGACAGCGAGAGAGACTGCGAGAGAGACTGCGAGAGAGACAGCGAGAGAGACTGCGAGAGAGACAGCGAGAGAGACTGCGAGGGAGAAAGCGAGAGAAACTGCGAGAGAGACTGCTATGGAGATAGCGAGAGAGACAGCGAGGGATACAGCGAGAGACACTGCGAGAGAGAATGCGAGGGAGACAGCGATTGAGACGGCGAGAGAGAGAGCGAGAGAGAGAGCGAGAGAGTGAGCGAGGGAGACAGCGAGGGAGACAGTGAGGGAGACAGCGAGAGAGACAGCGAGAGAGACTGCGAGAGAGACTGCGAGAGAGACTGCGAGAGAGACTGCGAGGGAGGCAGCGAGGGAGGCAGCGAGGGAGACAGCGAGGGAGACAGCGACGGAGACAGCGAGGGAGACAGCGACGGAGACAGCGACAGAGACAGCGACAGAGACAGCGACAGAGACAGCGACAGAGACTGTGAGAGAGACTGCGAGGGACACAGCGAGAGAGACTGCGAGGGAGACAACGAGAGAGAATGCGAGAGAGATCTCGCGAGACAGCGAGGGAGACAGCGAGGGAGATAGCGAGAGAGACAGCGAGAGAGACTGCGAGAGAGACTGCGAGAGAGACTGCGAGAGAGACTGCAAGAGAGACTGCGAGGGAGACTGCGAGGGAGACAGCGAGAGAGACAGCGAGGGAGATAGCGAGAGAGACTGCGAGAGAGACTGTGAGGGAGACTGCGAGAGAGACTGCTATGGAGATAGCGAGAGAGACAGCGAGGGATACAGCGAGAGAGACTGCGAGAGTGACTGCGAGGGAGACGGCGAGGGAGACGGCGAGGGAGACGGCGAGGGTGACGGCGAGAGAGACGGCGAGAGAGACAGCGAGGGAGACAGTGAGAGAGACTTCGAGAGAGACTGCGAGGGAGACGGCGAGAGAGACAGCGAGAGAGACTGTGAGGGAGACTGTGAGGGAGACTGTGAGGGAGACAGCGAGAGAGACTGCGAGAGAGACAGTGAGAGGGACTGCGAGAGAGAAAGTCAGAGAGAAAGCCAGAGAGTGCGAGGGAGACAGCGAGGGAGACAGCGAGAGAGAATGCGAGAGAGAATGCGAGAGAGACTGAGAGAGAGACTGAGAGAGAGACTGAGAGAGAGACTGAGAGAGAGACTGAGAGGGAGACTGAGAGGGAGACAGCGAGGGAGACAGCGAGGGAGACATCGAGAGAGACATCGAGAGAGACATCGAGAGAGACAGCGAAAGAGAATGCGAGAGAGACTGCGAGAGAGACTGCGAGAGAGACTGCGAGAGAGACAGCGAGAGAGACTGCGAGAGAGACATCCAGGGTGACTTCGAGGGAGACTTCGAGGGAGACTGCGAGGGAGACAGCGAGAGGGACTGAGAGAGAGACTGAGAGAGACAGCGAGGGAGACAGCGAGGGAGACAGCGAGAGAGTCTGCGAGGGAGAGAGCGAGGGAGAAAGCGAGAGAGACTGCGAGAGAGACTGCGAGGGAGACTGCGAGGGAGACAGCGATAGAGACTGCGAGGGAGACAGCGATAGAGACTGCGAGGGAGACAGCGATAGAGACTGCGAGGGAGACAGCGAGGGAGACAGCGAGAGAGACTGCGAGAGAGACTGCGAGAGAGACTGCGAGGGAGACAGCGAGAGAGACTGCGAGGGAGACAGCGAGAGAGACTGCGAGGGAGACAGCGAGAGAGACTGCGAGAGAGACTGCGAGAGAGACTGCGAGAGAGACTGCGAGAGAGACTGCGAGAGAGACAGCGAGAGAGACTGTGAGGGAGACGGCGAGAGAGAGAGCGAGGGAGAGAGCGAGGGAGACAGCGAGAGAGACTTCGAGGGAGACTGCGAGGGAGGCAGCGAGGGAGACAGCGAGGGAGACAGCGAGGGAGACAGCGAGGGAGACTGCGAGAGCGACTGCTAGGGAGACAGCGAGGGAGACAGCGAGGGTGACAGCGAGGGAGACAGCGAGAGAAACTGCGAGGAAGACAGCGAGGGAGACAGCGAGGGAGAGAGCGAGGGAGACAGCGAGGGAGACAGCGAGGGAGACAGCGAGGGAGACAGCGAGGGAGACAGCGAGAGAGACAGCGAGAGAGACTGCGAGGGAGACAGCGAGAGAGACAGCGAGAGAGACAGCGAGAGAGACAGCGAGAGAGACAGCGAGGGAGAAAGCGAGGGAGACAGCGAGAGAGACTGCGAGAGAGACTGCGAGAGAGACAGCGAGAGAGACTGCGAGAGGGACAGCGAGAGAGACAGCGAGAGGGACAGCGAGAGAGACTGCGAGAGAGACTGCGAGAGAGACAGCGAGAGAGACTGCGAGAGAGACTGCGAGAGAGACTGCGAGAGAGACTGCGAGAGAGACTGCGAGGGAGACAGCGAGGGAGACAGCGAGGGAGACAGCGAGAGAGACAGCGAGAGAGACAGCGAGGGAGAAAGCGAGAGAGACTGCGAGGGAGACAACGAGAGAGAATGCGAGAGAGATCGCGTGAGACAGCGAGGGAGACAGCGAGGGAGATAGCGAGGGAGATAGCGAGGGAGACAGCGAGGGAGACAGCGAGGGAGACAGCGAGAGAAACTGCGAGGAAGACTGCGAGAGAGACTGCGAGAGAGACTGCGAGAGAGACTGCGAGAGAGACTTCGAGAGAGACTGCGAGAGAGACTGCGAGAGAGACTGCGAGAGAGACTGCGAGAGAGACTGCGAGAGAGACTGCGTGGGAGAAAGCGAGAGAGACTGCGAGAGAGACTGCGAGAGAGACTGCGAGGGAGACTGCAAGGGAGACTGCAAGGGAGACTGCAAGGGAGACAGCGAGAGAGACAGCGAGGGAGATAGCGAGAGAGACTGCGAGAGAGACTGCGAGAGAGACTGCGAGAGAGACTGTGAGGGAGACTGCGAGAGAGACTGCTATGGAGATAGCGAGAGAGACAGCGAGGGATACAGCGAGAGAGACTGCGAGAGTGACTGCGAGGGAGACGGCGAGGGAGACGGCGAGGGAGACGGCGAGGGAGACGGCGTTGGCGACGGCGACAGAGAGAGCGAGAGAGACAGCGAGGGAGACAGCGAGAGAGACTTCGAGAGAGACTGCGAGGGAGACGGCGAGAGAGACAGCGAGAGAGACAGCGAGAGAGACTGTGAGGGAGACTGTGAGGGAGACAGCGAGAGAGACTGCGAGAGAGACAGCGAGAGAGACTGCGAGAGAGACAGTGAGAGGGACTGCGAGAGAGAAAGCGAGAGAGAAAGCCAGAGAGTGCGAGGGAGACAGCGAGAGAGAATGCGAGAGAGACTGAGAGAGAGACTGAGAGAGAGACTGTGCGGGAGACAGCGAGGGAGACTGCGAGGGAGACAGCGATAGAGACTGCGAGGAAGACAGCGAGAGAGACTGCGAGAGAGACTGTGAGAGAGACTGCGAGGGAGACTGCGAGGGAGACAGCGATAGAGACTGCGAGGAAGACAGCGAGAGAGACTGCGATAGAGACTGTGAGAGAGACTGCGAGGGAGACAGCGAGAGAGACTGTGAGGGAGACAGCGAGGGAGACAGCGAGAGAGACTGCGAGAGAGACTGCGAGAGAGACTGCGAGAGAGACTGCGAGGGAGACAGCGAGAGAGACTGTGAGGGAGAAAGCGAGAGAAACTGCGAGAGAGACAGCGAGGGATACAGCGAGAGACACTGCGAGAGAGACTGCGAGGGAGACGGCGAGGGAGAGAGCGAGGGAGAGAGCGAGGGAGAGAGCGAGGGAGAGAGCGAGGGAGAGAGCGAGGGAGACTTCGAGAGAGACTTCGAGAGAGACTGCGAGGGAGGCAGCGAGGGAGACAGCGAGGGAGACAGGGAGGGAGACAGCGAGGGAGACAGCGAGGGAGACAGCGAGGGAGACAGCGAGAGAGACAGCGAGAGAGACTGCGAGAGCGACTGCTAGGGAGACAGCGAGGGAGACAGCGAGGGTGACAGCGAGGGAGACAGTGAGAGAAACTGCGAGGGAGTCAGCGAGAGAGACTACGAGAGCGACTGCTAGGGAGACAGCGAGGGAGACAGCGAGGGTGACAGCGAGGGAGACAGCGAGAGAAACTGCGAGGAAGACAGCGAGAGAGACTGCGAGAGAGACGGCGAGGGAGACAGTGAGGGAGAGAGCGAGGGGCACAGCGAGGGAGACAGCGAGGGAGACAGCGAGGGAGACAGCGAGAGAGACTGCGAGGGAGACAGCGAGAGAGACAGCGAGAGAGACAGCGAGGGAGACAGCGAGAGAGACTGCGAGAGAGACTGCGAGGGAGACAGCGTGGGAGACAGCGAGAGAGACAGCGAGAGAGAATGCAAAGGAGACTGCGAGAAAGACTGCGAGAGGGACAGCGAGAGAGACTGCGAGAGAGACTGCAAAGGAGACTGCGAGAGAGATGGAGAGAGAGACGGCGAGAGAGATGGAGAGAGAGACGGCGAGAGAGACGGCGAGAGAGACAGTGAGGGAGAGAGCGAGAGAGACTGCGAGGGAGACAGCGAGAGAGACAGCGAGAGAGACAGCGAGAGAGACTGCAAGGGAGACAGCGAGAGAGACAGCGAGGGAGATAGCGAGAGAGACTGCGAGAGAGACTGTGAGGGAGACTGCGAGAGAGACTGCTATGGAGATAGCGAGAGAGACAGCGAGGGATACAGCGAGAGAGACTGCGAGAGTGACTGCGAGGGAGACGGCGAGGGAGACGGCGAGGGAGACAGCGAGAGAGACTTCGAGAGAGTTGCGAGGGAGACAGCGAGGGAGACAGCGAGGGAGACAGCGAGGGAGACAGCGAGGGAGACAGCGAGGGAGACAGCGAGAGAAACTGCGAGGCAGACTGCGAGAGAGACTGCGAGAGAGACTGCGAGAGAGACTGCGAGGGAGACAGCGAGAGAGACAGCGAGAGAGACAGCGAGAGAGACAGCGAGGGAGAAAGCGAGGGAGACAGCGAGAGAGACTGCGAGAGAGACTGCGAGGGAGACAGCGTGGGAGACAGCGAGAGAGACAGCGAGAGAGAATGCAAAGGAGACTGCGAGAGAGACTGCGAGAGGGGCAGCGAGAGAGACTGCGAGAGGGACAGCGAGAGAGACTGCGAGAGAGACTGCGAGAGAGACTGCGAGAGAGACTGCGAGAGAGACTGCAAAGGAGACTGCGAGAGAGATGGAGAGAGAGACGGCGAGAGAGATGGAGAGAGAGACGGCGAGAGAGACGGCGAGAGAGACAGTGAGGGAGAGAGCGAGAGAGACTGCGAGGGAGACAGCGAGAGAGACAGCGAGAGAGACAGCGAGAGAGACTGTGAGAGATACAGCGAGGGAGACAGCGAGGGAGACAGCGAGGGAGACAGCGACAGAGACAGCGACAGAGACTGTGAGAGAGACTGCGAGGGACACAGCGAGAGAGACTGCGAGGGAGACAACGAGAGAGAATGCGAGAGAGATCGCGTGAGACAGCGAGGGAGACAGCGAGGGAGATAGCGAGGGAGACAGCGAGGGAGACAGCGAGGGAGACAGCGAGGGAGACAGCGAGGGAGACAGCGAGAGAAACAGCGAGGAAGACTGCGAGAGAGACTGCGAGAGAGACTGCGAGAGAGACTGCGAGAGAGACTTCGAGAGAGACTGCGAGAGAGACTGCGAGAGAGACTGCGAGAGAGACTGCGAGAGAGACTGCGTGGGAGAAAGCGAGAGAGACTGCGAGAGAGACTGCGAGAGAGACTGCGAGGGAGACTGCAAGGGAGACTGCAAGGGAGACTGCAAGGGAGACAGCGAGAGAGACAGCGAGGGAGATAGCGAGAGAGACTGCGAGAGAGACTGCGAGAGAGACTGCGAGAGAGACTGTGAGGGAGACTGCGAGAGAGACTGCTATGGAGATAGCGAGAGAGACAGCGAGGGATACAGCGAGAGAGACTGCGAGAGTGACTGCGAGGGAGACGGCGAGGGAGACGGCGAGGGAGACGGCGAGGGAGACGGCGATGGCGACGGCGAGAGAGAGAGCGAGAGAGACAGCGAGGGAGACAGCGAGAGAGACTTCGAGAGAGACTGCGAGGGAGACGGCGAGAGAGACAGCGAGAGAGACAGCGAGAGAGACTGTGAGGGAGACTGTGAGGGAGACAGCGAGAGAGACTGCGAGAGAGACAGCGAGAGAGACTGCGAGAGAGACAGTGAGAGGGACTGCGAGAGAGAAAGCGAGAGAGAAAGCCAGAGAGTGCGAGGGAGACAGCGAGAGAGAATGCGAGAGAGACTGAGAGAGAGACTGAGAGAGAGACTGTGCGGGAGACAGCGAGGGAGACTGCGAGGGAGACAGCGATAGAGACTGCGAGGAAGACAGCGAGAGAGACTGCGAGAGAGACTGTGAGAGAGACTGCGAGGGAGACTGCGAGGGAGACAGCGATAGAGACTGCGAGGAAGACAGCGAGAGAGACTGCGAGAGAGACTGTGAGAGAGACTGCGAGGGAGACAGCGAGAGAGACTGTGAGGGAGACAGCGAGGGAGACAGCGAGAGAGACTGCGAGAGAGAGTGCGAGAGAGACTGCGAGAGAGACTGCGAGGGAGACAGCGAGAGAGACTGTGAGGGAGAAAGCGAGAGAAACTGCGAGAGAGACAGCGAGGGATACAGCGAGAGACACTGCGAGAGAGACTGCGAGGGAGGCAGCGAGGGAGACAGCGAGGGAGACAGCGAGGGAGACAGCGAGGGAGACAGCGAGGGAGACAGCGAGGGAGACAGCGAGAGAGACAGCGAGAGAGACTGCGAGAGCGACTGCTAGGGAGACAGCGAGGGAGACAGCGAGGGTGACAGCGAGGGAGACAGTGAGAGAAACTGCGAGGGAGTCAGCGAGAGAGACTACGAGAGCGACTGCTAGGGAGACAGCGAGGGAGACAGCGAGGGTGACAGCGAGGGAGACAGCGAGAGAAACTGCGAGGAAGACAGCGAGGGAGACTGCGAGAGAGACGGCGAGGGAGACAGTGAGGGAGAGAGCGAGGGACACAGCGAGGGAGACAGCGAGGGAGACAGCGAGGGAGACAGCGAGAGAGACTGCGAGGGAGACAGCGAGAGAGACAGCGAGAGAGACAGCGAGGGAGACAGCGAGAGAGACTGCGAGAGAGACTGCGAGGGAGACAGCGTGGGAGACAGCGAGAGAGACAGCGAGAGAGAATGCAAAGGAGACTGCGAGAAAGACTGCGAGAGGGACAGCGAGAGAGACTGCGAGAGAGACTGCAAAGGAGACTGCGAGAGAGATGGAGAGAGAGACGGCGAGAGAGATGGAGAGAGAGACGGCGAGAGAGACGGCGAGAGAGACAGTGAGGGAGAGAGCGAGAGAGACTGCGAGGGAGACAGCGAGAGAGACAGCGAGAGAGACAGCGAGAGAGACTGCAAGGGAGACAGCAAGAGAGACAGCGAGGGAGATAGCGAGAGAGACTGCGAGAGAGACTGTGAGGGAGACTGCGAGAGAGACTGCTATGGAGATAGCGAGAGAGACAGCGAGGGATACAGCGAGAGAGACTGCGAGAGTGACTGCGAGGGAGACGGCGAGGGAGACGGCGAGGGAGACAGCGAGAGAGACTTCGAGAGAGTTGCGAGGGAGACAGCGAGGGAGACAGCGAGGGAGACAGCGAGGGAGACAGCGAGGGAGACAGCGAGGGAGACAGCGAGAGAAACTGCGAGGCAGACTGCGAGAGAGACTGCGAGAGAGACTGCGAGAGAGACTGCGAGGGAGACAGCGAGAGAGACAGCGAGAGAGACAGCGAGAGAGACAGCGAGGGAGAAAGCGAGGGAGACAGCGAGAGAGACTGCGAGAGAGACTGCGAGGGAGACAGCGTGGGAGACAGCGAGAGAGACAGCGAGAGAGAATGCCAAGGAGACTGCGAGAGAGACTGCGAGAGGGACAGCGAGAGAGACTGCGAGAGGGACAGCGAGAGAGACTGCGAGAGAGACTGCGAGAGAGACTGCGAGAGAGACTGCGAGAGAGACTGCAAAGGAGACTGCGAGAGAGATGGAGAGAGAGACGGCGAGAGAGATGGAGAGAGAGACGGCGAGAGAGACGGCGAGAGAGACAGTGAGGGAGAGAGCGAGAGAGACTGCGAGGGAGACAGCGAGAGAGACAGCGAGAGAGACAGCGAGAGAGACTGTGAGAGATACAGCGAGGGAGACTGCAAGGGAGACAGCGAGAGAGACAGCGAGGGAGATAGCGAGAGAGACTGCGAGAGAGACTGTGAGGGAGACTGCGAGAGAGACTGCTATGGAGATAGCGAGAGAGACAGCGAGGGATACAGCGAGAGAGACTGCGAGAGTGACTGCGAGGGAGACGGCGAGGGAGACGGCGAGGGCGACGGCGAGAGAGAGAGCGAGAGAGAGAGCGAGAGAGAGAGCGAGGGAGAGAGCGAGGGAGACAGCGAGAGAGACAGCGAGAGAGACAGCGAGAGAGACGGCGAGAGAGACGGCGAGAGAGACAGCGAGGGAGACAGCGAGGGAGACAGCGAGAGAGACTTCGAGAGAGTTGCGAGGGAGACGGCGAGAGAGACTGCGAGGGAGACAGCGAGGGAGACAGCGATGGAGACAGCGAGGGAGACAGCGAGGGAGACAGCGAGGGAGACAGCGAGGGAGACAGCGAGAGAAACTGCGAGGCAGACTGCGAGAGAGACTGCGAGAGAGACTGCGAGAGAGATGGCGAGGGAGAAAGCGAGAGAGACTGCGAGAGAGACTGCGAGAGAGACTGCGAGAGAGAAAGCGAGAGAGACTGCGAGGGAGACTGCGAGGGAGACTGCAAGAGAGACAGCGAGGGAGATAGCGAGGGAGATAGCGAGGGAGACAGCGAGAGAGACTGCGAGAGAGACTGCGAGAGAGACTGCGAGAGAGACTGCGAGAGAGACTGCGAGAGAGACTGTGAGGGAGACAGCGAGGGAGACTGTGAGGGACACTGCGAGAGAGAATGCGAGGGAGACAGCGATTCAGACGGCGAGGGAGACGGCGAGGGAGACGGCGAGGGAGACGGCGAGGGAGACGGCGAGTGAGAGAGCGAGAGAGAGAGCGAGAGAGAGAGCGAGGGAGACAGCGAGGGAGAGAGTGAGGGAGAAAGCGAGAGAGACTGCGAGGGAGACAGCGATAGAAACTGCGAGGGAGTCAGCGAGAGAGACAGCGAGAGAGACTGTGAGAGAGACCTCGAGGGAGAGAGCGAGGGAGACAGCGAGAGAGACAGCGAGAGAGACTGTGAGGGAGACAGCGAGGGAGACAGCGAGAGAGACAGCAAGAGAGACTGCGAGTGAGACTGTGAGGGAGACAGCGAGAGAGACTGCGAGGGAGAAAGCGAGAGAAACTGCGAGAGAGACTGCTATGGAGATAGCGAGAGAGACAGCGAGGGATACAGCGAGAGACACTGCGAGAGAGAATGCGAGGGAGACGGCGATTGAGACGGCGAGGGAGACGGCGAGAGAGACAGCGAGGGAGACAGCGAGGGAGACAGCGAGGTAGACAGCGAGGGAGACAGCGAGGGAGACAGCGAGGGAGACAGCGAGGGAGACAGCGAGGTAGACAGCGAGGTAGACAGCGAGGGAGACAGCGAGGGAGACAGCGAGGGAGACAGCGAGGGAGACAGCGACAGAGACTGTGAGAGAGACTGCGAGGGACACAGCGAGAGAGACTGCGAGGGAGACAACGAGAGAGAATGCGAGAGAGATCGTGTGAGACAGCGAGGGAGACAGCGAGGGAGACAGCGAGGGAGACAGCGAAAGAGACAGTGAGGGAGACAGCGAGAGAGACAGCGAGGGAGACAGCGAGGGAGACAGCGAGGGAGACAGCGAGGGAGACAGCGAGGGAGACAGCGAGGGAGACTGCAAGAGAGACTGCAAGGGAGACAGCGAGGGAGACAGCGAGGGAGACAGCGAGGGAGACAGCAAGAGAGACTGCGAGAGAGACTGCGAGAGAGACGGCGAGAGAGACTGCGAGGGAGACTGCGAGGGAGACTGCGAGGGAGACTGCGAGGGAGACTGCGAGGGAGAAAGCGAGAGAGACTGCGAGGGAGAAAGCGAGAGAGACTGCGAGGGAGAAAGCGAGGGAGAAAGCGAGAGAGACTGCGAGGGAGACTGCAAGGGAGACAGCGAGAGATACAGCGAGAGAGACAGCGAGGGAGATAGCGAGGGAGATAGCGAGAGAGACTGCGAGAGAGACTGCGAGAGAGACTGCGAGAGAGACTGCGAGAGAGACTGCGAGAGAGACTGTGAGGGAGACAGCGAGGGAGACTGTGAGGGAGACTGCGAGAGAGACTGCTATGGAGATAGCGAGAGAGACAGCGAGGGATACAGCGAGAGAGACAGCGAGAGTGACTGCGAGGGATACGGCGAGGGCGACGGCGAGAGAGACTTCGAGAGAGACTGCGAGGGAGACGGCGAGAGAGACAGCGAGAGAGACTGTGAGGGAGACTGTGAGGGAGACAGCGAGAGAGACTGCGAGAGAGACTGCCAGAGAGACTGCCAGAGAGACTGCGAGAGAGACTGCGAGAGAGACTGCGAGGGAGACAGCGAGAGAGACTGCGAGGGAAACTGCGAGGGAGACAGCGAGAGAGACTGCGAGAGAGACTGCGAGAGGGACTGCGAGAGGGACTGCGAGAGGGACTGCGAGAGGGACTGCGAGAGAGAAAGCCAGAGAGAAAGCCAGAGAGTGCGAGGGAGAGAGCGAGGGAGACAGCGAGGGAGACAGCGAGGGAGACAGCGAGGGAGACAGCGAGAGAGAATGCGAGAGAGACTGTGAGAGAGACTGAGAGAGAGACTGAGAGGGAGACTGAGAGGGAGACTGAGAGGGAGACAGCGAGGGAGACAACGAGAGAGACATCGAGAGAGACATCGAGAGAGACATCGAGAGAGAATGCGAGAGAGACTGCGAGAGAGACATCCAGGGTGACTTCGAGGGAGACAGCGAGAGAGACAGCGAGGGAGACAGCGAGGGAGACAGCGAGGGAGACAGCGAGGGAGACAGCGAGGGAGACAGCGAGGGAGACTGCGAGGGAGACTGCGAGGGAGACTGCGAGGGAGACTGCGAGGGAGACAGTGAGAGAGTCTGCGAGAGAGTCTGCGAGGGAGAGAGCGAGGGAGAGAGCGAGAGAGACTGCGAGGGAGACAGCGAGAGAGACTGCGAGGGAGACAGCGAGAGAGACTGCGAGGGAGACAGCGAGAGAGACTGCGAGCGAGACTGCGAGAGAGACTGCGAGAGAGACTGCGAGAGAGACAGCGAGAGAGACTGCGAGGGAGAAAGTGAGAGAAACAGCGAGAGAGAATGCTATGGAGATAGCGAGAGAGACAGCGAGGGATACAGCGAGAGACACTGCGAGAGAGAATGCGAGGGAGACGGCGATTGAGACGGCGAGGGAGACGGCGAGGGAGACGGCGAGGGAGAGAGCGAGGGAGACAGCGAGGGAGACAGCGAGGGAGACAGCGAGGGAGACAGCGAGGGAGACAGCGAGAGAGACAGCGAGAGAGACTGCGAGAGAGACTGCGAGAGAGACTGCGAGAGAGACTGCGAGAGAGACTGCGAGGGAGACAGCGAGGGAGACAGCGAGGGAGACAGCGACGGAGACAGCGACAGAGACAGCGACAGAGACAGCGACAGAGACTGTGAGAGAGACTGCGAGGGACACAGCGAGAGAGACTGCGAGGTAGACAACGAGAGAGAATGCGAGAGAGATCGCGTGAGACAGCGAGGGAGACAGCGAGCGAGACAGCGAGGGAGACAGCGAGGGAGACTGCGAGAGAGACAGCGAGAGAGACAGCGAGGGAGACTGCGAGAGTGACTGCGAGGGAGACTGCGAGGGAGACTGCGAGGGAGACTGCGAGGGAGACAGCGAGAGAAACTGCGAGGAAGACTGCGAGAGAGACTGCGAGGGAGAAAGCGAGAGAGACTGCGAGAGAGACTGCGAGAGAGACAGCGAGAGAGACTGCGAGGGAGAAAGCGAGAGAGACTGCGAGGGAGACAACGAGAGAGATAGCGAGGGAGACTGCGAGGGAGACTGCGAGGGAGACTGCGAGAGAGACTGCGAGAGAGACTGCGAGAGAGACTGCGAGAGAGACTGCGAGGGAGACTGCGAGGGAGACTGCGGGAGAGACTGCGAGGGAGACTGTGAGGGAGACTGCGAGAGAGACTGCTATGGAGATAGCGAGAGAGACAGCCTGGGATACAGCGAGAGAGACTGCGAGAGTGACTGCGAGGGAGACGGCGAGGGAGACGACGAGGGAGACGGCGAGAGAGAGAGCGAGAGAGACTTCGAGAGAGACTGCGAGGGAGACGGCGAGAGAGACGGCGAGAGAGACGGCGAGAGAGGCAGCGAGAGAGACTGTGAGGGAGACAACGAGAGAGACATCGAGAGAGACATCGAGAGAGAATGCGAGAGAGACATCCAGGGTGACTTCGAGGGAGACAGCGAGGGAGACTGCGAGGGAGACTGCGAGGGAGACTGCGAGGGAGACTGCGAGGGAGACTGCGAGGGAGACTGTGCGGGAGACTGCGCGAGAGACTGCGAGGGAGACTGCGAGGGAGACTGCGAGGGAGACTGCGCGGGAGACTGCGCGGGAGACTGCGAGGGAGACTGCGAGGGAGACTGCGAGGGAGACAGCGAGGGAGTCTGCGAGGGAGAGAGCGAGGGAGAAAGCGAGAGAGACTGCGAGAGAGACTGCGAGAGAGACTGCGAGGGAGACTGCGATAGAGACTGCGAGGGAGACAGCGAGAGAGGCAGCGAGAGAGACTGTGAGGGAGACAACGAGAGAGACATCGAGAGAGACATCGAGAGAGAATGCGAGAGAGACATCCAGGGTGACTTCGAGGGAGACAGCGAGGGAGACTGCGAGGGAGACTGCGAGGGAGACTGCGAGGGAGACTGCGAGGGAGACTGCGCGGGAGACTGCGCGGGAGACTGCGAGGGAGACTGCGAGGGAGACTGCGCGGGAGACTGCGCGGGAGACTGCGAGGGAGACTGCGAGGGAGACTGCGAGGGAGACAGCGAGGGAGTCTGCGAGGGAGAGAGCGAGGGAGAAAGCGAGAGAGACTGCGAGAGAGACTGCGAGAGAGACTGCGAGGGAGACTGCGATAGAGACTGCGAGGGAGACAGCGAGAGAGACTGCGAGGGAGACAGCGAGAGGGACTGCGAGAGGGACTGCGAGAGGGACTGCAAGGGAGACAGCGAGGGAGACAGCGAGGGTGACAGCGAGAGAGACTGCGAGAGAGACTGAGAGAGAGACTGCGAGAGAGACAGCGAGAGAGACTGCGAGAGAGACTGCGAGAGAGACTGCGAGGGATAAAGCGAGAGAAACTGCGAGACAGACTGCTATGGAGATAGCGAGAGAGACAGCGAGGGATACAGCGAGAGACACTGCGAGAGAGAATGCGAGGGAGACAGCGATTGAGACGGCGAGAGAGAGAGCGAGAGAGAGAGCGAGAGAGTGAGCGAGGGAGACAGCGAGGGAGACAGCGAGGGAGACAGCGAGGGAGACAGCGAGGGAGACAGCGAGAGAGACAGCGAGAGAGACTGCGAGAGAGACTGCGAGAGAGACTGCGAGAGAGACTGCGAGGGAGGCAGCGAGGGAGGCAGCGAGGGAGGCAGCGAGGGAGGCAGCGAGGGAGACAGCGACGGAGACAGCGACAGCGACAGCGAGAGAGGCAGTGACAGAGACTGTGAGAGAGACTGCGAGGGACACAGCGAGAGAGACTGCGAGGGAGACAACGAGAGAGAATGCGAGAGAGATCGCGCGAGACAGCGAGGGAGACAGCGAGGGAGACAGCGAGGGAGACAGCGAGAGAAACTGCGAGGAAGACTGCGAGAGAGACTGCGAGAGAGACTGCGAGAGAGACTGCGAGAGAGACTGCGTGGGAGAAAGTGAGAGAGACTGCGAGAGAGACTGCGAGAGAGACTGCGAGGGAGACTGCAAGGGAGACAGCGAGAGAGACAGCGAGGGAGACAGCGAGAGAGACTGCGAGAGAGACTGTGAGGGAGACTGCGAGGGAGAAAGCGAGAGAGACTGCGAGGGAGAAAGCGAGGGAGAAAGCGAGAGAGACTGCGAGGGAGACTGCAAGGGAGACAGCGAGAGATACAGCGAGAGAGACAGCGAGGGAGATAGCGAGGGAGATAGCGAGAGAGACTGCGAGAGAGACTGTGAGGGAGACAGCGAGGGAGACTGTGAGGGAGACTGCGAGAGACACTGCTATGGAGATAGCGAGAGAGACAGCGAGGGATACAGCGAGAGAGACAGCGAGAGTGACTGCGAGGGAGACGGCGAGGGCGACGGCGAGAGAGACTTCGAGAGAGACTGCGAGGGAGACGGCGAGAGAGACAGCGAGAGAGACTGTGAGGGAGACTGTGAGGGAGACTGTGAGGGAGACAGCGAGAGAGACTGCGAGAGAGACTGTGAGGGAGACAGCGAGAGAGACTGCGAGAGAGACTGCGAGAGAGACTGCGAGAGGGACTGCGAGAGGGACTGCGAGAGGGACTGCGAGAGGGACTGCGAGAGGGACTGCGAGAGGGACTGCGAGAGAGAAAGCGAGAGAGTAAGCCAGAGAGTGCGAGGGAGACAGCGAGGGAGACAGCGAGAGAGAATGCGAGAGAGACTGAGAGAGAGACTGAGAGGGAGACTGAGAGGGAGACTGAGAGGGAGACAGCGAGGGAGACAACGAGAGAGACATCGAGAGAGACATCGAGAGAGAATGCGAGAGAGACTGCGAGAGAGACATCCAGGGTGACTTCGAGGGAGACAGCGAGAGAGACAGCGAGAGAGACAGCGAGGGAGACAGCGAGGGAGACAGCGAGGGAGACAGCGAGGGAGACTGCGAGGGAGACTGCGAGGGAGACTGCGAGGGAGACTGCGAGGGAGACAGCGAGAGAGTCTGCGAGAGAGTCTGCGAGGGAGAGAGCGAGGGAGAAAGCGAGAGAGACTGCGAGGGAGACAGCGATAGAGACTGCGAAGGAGACAGCGAGAGAGACTGCGAGAGAGACTGCGAGGGAGACAGCGAGGGAGACTGCGAGGGAGACAGCGAGAGAGACAGCGAGAGAGACTGCGAGGGAGACAGCGAGGGAGACTGCGAGGGAGACAGCGAGGGAGACAGCGAGAGAGACTGCGAGAGAGACTGCGAGAGAGACTGCGAGAGAGACAGCGAGAGAGACAGCGAGAGAGACTGCGAGAGAGACTGCGAGAGAGACAGCGAGAGAGACAGCGAGAGAGACTGCGAGGGAGAAAGCGAGAGAAACAGCGAGAGAGAATGCTATGGAGATAGCGAGAGAGACAGCGAGGGATACAGCGAGAGACACTGCGAGAGAGAATGCGAGGGAGACAGCGATTGAGACGGCGAGAGAGAGAGCGAGAGAGAGAGCAAGAGAGTGAGCGAGGGAGACAGCGAGGGAGACAGCGAGGGAGACAGCGAGGGAGACAGCGAGGGAGACAGCGAGAGAGACAGCGAGAGAGACTGCGAGAGAGACTGCGAGAGAGACTGCGAGAGAGACTGCGAGGGAGGCAGCGAGGGAGGCAGCGAGGGAGGCAGCGAGGGAGGCAGCGAGGGAGACAGCGACGGAGACAGCGACAGCGACAGCGAGAGAGGCAGTGACAGAGACTGTGAGAGAGACTGCGAGGGACACAGCGAGAGAGACTGCGAGGGAGACAACGAGAGAGAATGCGAGAGAGATCGCGCGAGACAGCGAGGGAGACAGCGAGGGAGACAGCGAGGGAGACAGCGAGAGAAACTGCGAGGAAGACTGCGAGAGAGACTGCGAGAGAGACTGCGAGAGAGACTGCGAGAGAGACTGCGAGAGAGACTGCGAGAGAGACTGCGTGGGAGAAAGTGAGAGAGACTGCGAGAGAGACTGCGAGAGAGACTGCGAGGGAGACTGCAAGGGAGACAGCGAGAGAGACAGCGAGGGAGATAGCGAGAGAGACTGCGAGAGAGACTGTGAGGGAGACTGCGAGGGAGAAAGCGAGAGAGACTGCGAGGGAGAAAGCGAGGGAGAAAGCGAGAGAGACTGCGAGGGAGACTGCAAGGGAGACAGCGAGAGATACAGCGAGAGAGACAGCGAGGGAGATAGCGAGGGAGATAGCGAGAGAGACTGCGAGAGAGACTGTGAGGGAGACAGCGAGGGAGACTGTGAGGGAGACTGCGAGAGACACTGCTATGGAGATAGCGAGAGAGACAGCGAGGGATACAGCGAGAGAGACAGCGAGAGTGACTGCGAGGGAGACGGCGAGGGCGACGGCGAGAGAGACTTCGAGAGAGACTGCGAGGGAGACGGCGAGAGAGACAGCGAGAGAGACTGTGAGGGAGACTGTGAGGGAGACTGTGAGGGAGACAGCGAGAGAGACTGCGAGAGAGACTGTGAGGGAGACAGCGAGAGAGACTGCGAGAGAGACTGCGAGAGGGACTGCGAGAGGGACTGCGAGAGGGACTGCGAGAGGGACTGCGAGAGGGACTGCGAGAGGGAAAGCGAGAGAGAAAGCCAGAGAGTGCGAGGGAGACAGCGAGGGAGACAGCGAGAGAGAATGCGAGAGAGACTGAGAGAGAGACTGAGAGGGAGACTGAGAGGGAGACTGAGAGGGAGACAGCGAGGGAGACAACGAGAGAGACATCGAGAGAGACATCGAGAGAGAATGCGAGAGAGACTGCGAGAGAGACATCCAGGGTGACTTCGAGGGAGACAGCGAGAGAGACAGCGAGAGAGACAGCGAGGGAGACAGCGAGGGAGACAGCGAGGGAGACAGCGAGGGAGACAGCGAGGGAGACTGCGAGGGAGACTGCGAGGGAGACTGCGAGGGAGACTGCGAGGGAGACAGCGAGAGAGTCTGCGAGAGAGTCTGCGAGGGAGAGAGCGAGGGAGAAAGCGAGAGAGACTGCGAGGGAGACAGCGATAGAGACTGCGAAGGAGACAGCGAGAGAGACTGCGAGAGAGACTGCGAGGGAGACAGCGAGGGAGACTGCGAGGGAGACAGCGAGAGAGACAGCGAGAGAGACTGCGAGGGAGACAGCGAGGGAGACTGCGAGGGAGACAGCGAGGGAGACAGCGAGAGAGACTGCGAGAGAGACTGCGAGAGAGACTGCGAGAGAGACAGCGAGAGAGACAGCGAGAGAGACTGCGAGAGAGACTGCGAGAGAGACAGCGAGAGAGACAGCGAGAGAGACTGCGAGGGAGAAAGCGAGAGAAACAGCGAGAGAGAATGCTATGGAGATAGCGAGAGAGACAGCGAGCGATACAGCGAGAGACACTGCGAGAGAGAATGCGAGGGAGACGGCGATTGAGACGGCGAGGGAGACGGCGAGGGAGATGGCGAGAGAGACGGCGAGGGAGACGGCGAGGGAGACAGCGAGGGAGACAGCGAGGGAGACAGCGAGAGAGACAGCGAGAGAGACAGCGAGAGAGACAGCGAGGGAGACAGCGAGAGAGACAGCGAGGGAGACAGCGAGGGAGACAGCGAGGGAGACAGCGAGGGAGACAGCGACAGAGACAGCGACAGAGACAGCGAGAGAGACTGCGAGAGAGACTGCGAGAGAGACTGCGAGAGAGACTGCGAGTGAGACTGCGAGAGAGACTGCGAGAGAGACAGCGACAGAGACAGCGAGAGAGACTGCGAGGTAGACAACGAGAGAGAATGCGAGAGAGATCGCGTGAGACAGCGAGGGAGACAGCGAGGGAGACAGCGAGGGAGACAGCGAGGGAGACAGCGAGGGAGACAGCGACAGAGACAGCGACAGAGACAGCGACAGAGACAGCGAGAGAGACTGCGAGGTAGACAACGAGAGAGAATGCGAGAGAGATCGCGTGAGACAGCGAGGGAGACAGCGAGGGAGACAGCGAGGGAGACAGCGAGGGAGACTGCGAGAGAGACAGCGAGGGAGACTGCGAGGGAGACTGCGAGGGAGACTGCGAGGGAGACTGCGAGAGGGACTGCGAGAGGGACTGCGAGAGGGACTGCGAGGGAGACAGCGAGGGTGACAGCGAGAGAGACTGCGAGAGAGACTGCGAGAGAGACTGCGAGAGAGACTGCGAGAGAGACAGCGAGAGAGACTGCGAGAGAGACTGCGAGGGAGAAAGCGAGAGAAACTGCGAGAGAGACTGCTATGGAGATAGCGAGAGAGACAGCGAGGGATACAGCGAGAGACACTGCTAGAGAGAATGCGAGGGAGACAGCGATTGAGACGGCGAGAGAGAGAGCGAGAGAGAGAGCGAGAGAGTGAGCGAGGGAGACAGCGAGGGAGACAGCGAGGGAGACAGCGAGAGAGACAGCGAGAGAGACAGCGAGAGAGACAGCGAGAGAGACTGCGAGAGAGACTGCGAGAGAGACTGCGAGAGAGACTGCGAGTGAGACTGCGAGAGAGACTGCGAGAGAGACTGCGAGAGAGACTGCGAGGGAGGCAGCGAGGGAGACAGCGAGGGAGACAGCGAGGGAGACAGCGACAGAGACAGCGACAGAGACAGCGAGAGAGACAGCGACAGAGACTGTGAGGGAGACAACGAGAGAGACAGCGAGAGAGACTGCGAGAGAGACTGCGAGAGAGACTGCGAGAGAGACTGCGAGAGAGACTGCGAGAGAGACTGCGAGGGAGACAACGAGAGAGAATGCGAGAGAGATCGCGCGAGACAGCGAGGGAGACAGCGAGGGAGATAGCGAGGGAGACAGCGAGGGAGACAGCGAGGGAGACAGCGAGGGAGACAGCGAGGGAGACAGCGAGGGAGACTGCGAGAGAGACTGCGAGAGAGACTGCGAGAGAGACTGCGAGAGAGACTGCGTGGGAGAAAGCGAGAGAGACAGCGAGAGAGACTGCGAGGGAGACTGCGAGGGAGACTGCGAGAGAAACTGCGAGAGAGACTGTGAGGGAGACTGCGAGAGAGACTGCTATGGAGATAGCGAGAGAGACAGCGAGAGAGACTGCGAGAGTGACTGCGAGGGAGACGGCGAGGGAGACGGCGAGGGCGACGGCGAGGGCGACGGCGAGGGCGACGGCGAGAGAGACAGCGAGGGAGACAGCGAGAGAGACTTCGAGAGAGACTGCGAGGGAGACGGCGAGAGAGACAGCGAGAGAGACTGTGAGGGAGACTGTGAGGGAGACAGAGAGAGAGACTGCGAGAGAGACAGTGAGAGGGACTGCGAGAGAGAAAGCGAGAGAGAAAGCCAGAGAGTGCGAGGGAGACAGCGAGGGAGAATGCGAGAGAGAATGCGATAGAGACTGAGAGAGAGACTGAGAGAGAGACTGAGAGAGAGACTGCGAGAGAGACTGAGAGAGAGACTGAGAGAGAGACTGCGAGAGAGACTGCGAGAGAGACTGCGAGAGAGACTGCGAGGGAGACAGCGAGAGAGACTGCGAGAGAGACTGCGAGGGATACAGCGAGAGACACTGCGAGAGAGACTGCGAGGGAGACGGCGAGAGAGAGGGCGAGAGAGAGAGCGAGGGAGCGAGCGAGGGAGACAGCGAGAGAAACTTCGAGAGAGACTGCGAGGGAGGCAGCGAGGGAGACAGCGAGGGAGACAGCGAGGGAGACAGCGAGAGAGACTGTGAGAGAGACTGCGAGAGGGACAGCGAGAGAGACTGCGAGAGAGACTGCGAGAGAGACTGCGAGAGAGACTGCGAGAGAGACTGCGAGAGAGGCAGCGAGAGAGACAGCGAGAGTGACTGCGAGAGAGACTGCGAGAGAGACTGCGAGAGAGACTGCGAGAGAGACTGCGAGGGAGACAACGAGAGAGACTGCGAGGGAGACAGCGAGGGAGATAGCGAGGGAGATAGCGAGCGAGACAGCGAGGGAGACAGCGAGGGAGACAGCGAGAGAAACTGCGAGGAAGACTGCGAGAGAGACTGCGAGAGAGACTGCGAGAGAGACTGCGAGAGAGACTGTGTGGGAGAAAGCGAGAGAGACTGCGAGAGAGACTGCGAGAGAGACTGCGAGGGAGACTGCAAGGGAGACAGCGAGAGAGACAGCGAGGGAGATAGCGAGAGAGACTGCGAGAGAGACTGCGAGAGAGACTGTGAGGGAGATAGCGAGAGAGACAGCGAGGGATACAGCGAGAGAGACTGCGAGAGTGACTGCGAGGGAGACGGCGAGGGAGACGGCGAGGGAGACGGCGAGGGAGACGGCGAGGGCGATGGCGAGGGCGACGGCGAGAGAGAGAGCGAGAGAGACAGCGAGGGAGACAGCGAGAGAGACTGCGAGGGAGACGGCGAGAGAGACAGTGAGTGAGACTGTGAGGGAGACTGTGAGGGAGACTGTGAGGGAGACAGCGAGAGAGACTGCGAGAGAGACTGCGAGAGAGACAGTGAGAGGGACTGCGAGAGAGAAAGCGAGAGAGAAAGCCAGAGAGTGCGAGGGAGACAGCGAGAGAGAATGCGATAGAGACTGAGAGAGAGACTGAGAGAGAGACTGAGAGGGAGACAGCGAGGGAGACATCGAGGGAGACATCGAGGGAGACTGCGAGGGAGACTGCGAGGGAGACTGCGAGGGAGACTGAGAGAGACAGCGAGGGAGACAACGAGGGAGACAGTGAGAGAGTCTGCGAGGGAGAGAGCGAGGGAGAAAGCGAGAGAGACTGCGAGAGAGACTGCGAGGGAGACTGCGAGGGAGACAGCGATAGAGACTGCGAGGGAGACAGCGAGAGAGACTGCGAGAGAGACTGCGAGAGAGACTGTGAGAGAGACTGTGAGAGAGACTGCGAGGGAGACTGCGAGGGAGACAGCGAGAGAGACTGTGAGGGAGACAGCGAGGGAGACAGCGAGAGAGACTGCGAGAGAGACTGCGAGAGAGACTGCGAGAGAGACTGCGAGGGAGACAGCGAGGGAGACAGCGAGAGAGACTGTGAGGGAGAAAGCGAGAGAAACTGCGAGAGAGACAGCGAGGGATACAGCGAGAGACACTGCGAGAGAGAGCGAGGGAGAGAGCGAGGGAGACAGCGAGAGAGACTTCGAGAGAGACTTCGAGAGAGACTGCGAGGGAGGCAGCGAGGGAGACAGCGAGGGAGACAGCGAGGGAGACAGCGAGGGAGACAGCGAGGGAGACAGCGAGAGAGACAGCGAGAGAGACAGCGAGAGAGAATGCGAGAGAGACTGCGAGAGAGACTGCGAGAGCGACAGCGAGGGAGACAGCGAGGGTGACAGCGAGGGAGACAGCGAGAGAAACTGCGAGGAAGACAGCGAGAGAGACTGCGAGAGAGACGGCGAGGGAGACAGTGAGGGAGAGAGCGAGGGACACAGCGAGGGAGACAGCGAGGGAGACAGCGAGGGAGACAGCGAGGGAGACAGCGAGGGAGACAGCGAGAGAGACTGCGAGGGAGACAGCGAGAGAGACAGCGAGAGAGACTGCGAGAGAGACTGCGAGAGAGACTGCGAGGGAGACTGCGAGGGAGACAGCGAGAGAGACAGCGAGAGAGAATGCAAAGGAGACTGCGAGAGAGACAGCGAGATAGACTGCGAGAGGGACAGCGAGAGAGACTGCGAGAGGGACAGCGAGAGAGACTGCGAGAGAGACTGCGAGAGAGACTGCGAGAGAGACTGCGAGAGAGACTGCGAGAGAGACTGCGAGAGAGACTGCAAAGGAGACTGCGAGAGAGATGGAGAGAGAGATGGAGAGAGAGACGGCGAGAGAGACAGTGAGGGAGAGAGCGAGAGAGACTGCGAGGGAGACAGCGAGAGAGACTGCGAGAGAGACTGCGAGAGAGACTGCGAGAGAGACTGCGAGAGAGACTGCGAGAGAGACTGCAAAGGAGACTGCGAGAGAGATGGAGAGAGAGACGGCGAGAGAGATGGAGAGAGAGACGGCGAGAGAGACGGCGAGAGAGACAGTGAGGGAGAGAGCGAGAGAGACTGCGAGGGAGACAGCGAGAGAGACTGTGAGAGATACAGCGAGGGATAGAGCCAGTGAGACAGCGAGGGAGACAGCGAGAGTACATTGAGAGAGACAGCGAGAGAGACTGCGAGGGAGACGGCCAGGGAGACTGCCAGGGAGACGGCCAGGGAGACGGCCAGGGAGACGGCCAGGGAGACGGCCAGGGAGACAGCGAGGGAGACAGCGAGGGAGACAGCGACAGAGACAGCGACAGAGACAGCGACAGAGACAGCGACAGAGACAGAGACAGCGAGGGAGACAGCGAGGGAGACAGCGAGAGAGACTGCGAGAGAGACTGCGAGAGAGACTGCGAGGGAGACTGCGAGGGAGACTGCGAGGGAGGCAGCGAGGGAGGCAGCGAGGGAGGCAGCGAGGGAGGCAGCGAGGGAGACACGAGGGAGACAGCGAGGGACACAGCGAGGGACACAGCGAGGGACACAGCGAGGGAGACAGCGAGAGAGACAGCAAGAGAGACAGCAAGAGAGACTGCGAGAGAGACTGCGAGAGAGAGCGCGTGAGACAGCGAGGGAGACAGCGAGGGAGACAGCGAGGGAGAGAGCGAGAGACACAGCGAGGGGGACAGCGAGAGAGACTGCAAGAGAGACTGCAAGGGAGACAGCGAGAGAGACAGCGAGAGAGACAGCGAGGGAGAAAGCGATGGAGACAGCGAGAGAGACAGCGAGAGAGACAGCGAGAGAGACAGCGTGGGAGACAGCGAGGGAGACAGCGAGGGAGACAGCGAGGGAGACTGCGAGGGAGACTGCGAGGGAGACTGCGAGGGAGACTGCGAGGGAGACTGCGAGGGAGACAGTGAGAGACACTGCGAGAGAGAATGTGAGGGTGACAGCGGTGGAGACAGCGAGAGAGACTGCGAGAAGGACTGCGAGAAGGACTGCGAGAGAGACAGCGAGGGAGAAAGCGAGAGAGACAGCGAGAGAGACAGCGAGAGAGAAAGCGAGGGAGACAGCGAGAGAGACTGCGAGAGAGACTGCGAGGGAGACTGCGAGGGAGACTGCGAGGGAGACAGCGTGGGAGACAGCGAGAGAGACAGCGAGAGAGAATGCAAAGGAGACTGCGAGAGAGACAGCGAGAGAGACAGCGAGAGAGACTGCGAGAGGGACAGCGAGAGAGACTGCGAGAGGGACAGCGAGAGAGACTGCGAGAGAGACTGCGAGAGAGACTGCGAGAGAGACTGCGAGAGAGACTGCGAGAGAGACTGTGAGAGATACAGCGAGGGATAGAGCCAGTGAGACAGCGAGGGAGACAGCGAGAGTACATTGAGAGAGACAGCGAGAGAGACTGCGAGGGAGACGGCCAGGGAGACTGCCAGGGAGACGGCCAGGGAGACGGCCAGGGAGACGGCCAGGGAGACGGCCAGGGAGACAGCGAGGGAGACAGCGAGGGAGACAGCGACAGAGACAGCGACAGAGACAGCGACAGAGACAGCGACAGAGACAGAGACAGCGAGGGAGACAGCGAGGGAGACAGCGAGAGAGACTGCGAGAGAGACTGCGAGAGAGACTGCGAGGGAGACTGCGAGGGAGACTGCGAGGGAGGCAGCGAGGGAGGCAGCGAGGGAGGCAGCGAGGGAGGCAGCGAGGGAGACACGAGGGAGACAGCGAGGGACACAGCGAGGGACACAGCGAGGGACACAGCGAGGGACACAGCGAGGGAGACAGCGAGAGAGACAGCAAGAGAGACAGCAAGAGAGACTGCGAGAGAGACTGCGAGAGAGAGCGCGTGAGACAGCGAGGGAGACAGCGAGGGAGACAGCGAGGGAGAGAGCGAGAGACACAGCGAGGGGGACAGCGAGAGAGACTGCAAGAGAGACTGCAAGGGAGACAGCGAGAGAGACAGCGAGAGAGACAGCGAGGGAGAAAGCGATGGAGACAGCGAGAGAGACAGCGAGAGAGACAGCGAGAGAGACAGCGTGGGAGACAGCGAGGGAGACAGCGAGGGAGACAGCGAGGGAGACTGCGAGGGAGACTGCGAGGGAGACTGCGAGGGAGACTGCGAGGGAGACTGCGAGGGAGACAGTGAGAGACACTGCGAGAGAGAATGTGAGGGTGACAGCGGTGGAGACAGCGAGAGAGACTGCGAGAAGGACTGCGAGAAGGACTGCGAGAGAGACAGCGAGGGAGAAAGCGAGAGAGACAGCGAGAGAGACAGCGAGAGAGAAAGCGAGGGAGACAGCGAGAGAGACTGCGAGAGAGACTGCGAGGGAGACTGCGAGGGAGACTGCGAGGGAGACAGCGTGGGAGACAGCGAGAGAGACAGCGAGAGAGAATGCAAAGGAGACTGCGAGAGAGACAGCGAGAGAGACAGCGAGAGAGACTGCGAGAGGGACAGCGAGAGAGACTGCGAGAGGGACAGCGAGAGAGACTGCGAGAGAGACTGCGAGAGAGACTGCGAGAGAGACTGCGAGAGAGACTGCGAGAGAGACTGCGAGAGAGACTGCAAAGGAGACTGCGAGAGAGATGGAGAGAGAGACTGCGAGAGAGATGGAGAGTGAGACGGCGAGAGAGATGGAGAGAGAGACGGCGAGAGAGACGGCGAGAGAGACGGTGAGGGAGAGAGCGAGAGAGACTGCGAGGGAGACAGCGAGAGAGACAGCGAGAGAGACTGTGAGAGATACAGCGAGGGATAGAGCGAGTGAGACAGCGAGGGAGACAGCGAGAGTACATTGAGAGAGACAGCGAGAGAGACTGCGAGAGAGACGGCCAGGGAGACGGCCAGGGAGACGGCCAGGGAGACGGCCAGGGAGACGGCCAGGGAGACAGCGAGGGAGACAGCGAGGGAGACAGCGAGGGAGGCAGCGAGGGAGGCAGCGAGAGAGACAGCGACAGAGACAGCGACAGAGACAGCGACAGAGACAGCGACAGAGACAGAGACAGAGACAGCGAGGGAGACAGCGAGGGAGACAGCGAGGGACACAGCGAGAGAGACAGCCGGGGATACAGAGAGAGTGACTGCAAGGGAGACGGCGAGGGAGACGACGAGGGAGACAGCGAGGGAGACAGCGAGGGAGACTGCGAGCGAGACTGCGAGAGAGACTGCGAGGGAGGCAGCGAGGGAGGCAGCGAGGGAGACAGCGAGGGAGACAGCGAGGGAGACACGAGGGAGACAGCGAGGGAGACAGCGAGGGAGACTGCGAGAGAGACAGCGAGGGACACAGCGAGGGACACAGCGAGGGACACAGCGAGGAACACAGCGAGGGACACAGCGAGAGAGACAGCAAGAGAGACTGCGAGAGAGAGCGTGGGAGACAGCGAGGGAGAGAGCGAGGGAGAGAGCGAGAGACACAGCGAGGGGGACAGCGAGAGAGACTGCAAGAGAGACTGCAAGGGAGACAGCGACAGAGACAGCGAGGGAGAAAGCGATGGAGACAGCGAGAGAGACAGCGAGAGAGACAGCGAGAGAGACTGCGTGGGAGACAGCGAGGGAGACAGTGAGGGAGACAGCGAGGGAGACAGCGAGGGAGACTGCGAGGGAGACTGCGAGGGAGACTGCGAGGGAGACAGTGAGAGACACTGCGAGAGAGAATGTGAGGGTGACAGCGCTGGAGACAGCGAGAGAGACTGCGAGAAGGACTGCGAGAAGGACTGCGAGAGAGACAGCGAGGGAGAAAGCGAGAGCGACTTCGAGAGAGACTGCGAGGGAGACAGCGAGAGAGACTGTGAGGGAGACAGCGAGAGAGACTGCGAGGGAGACTGCGATGGAGACTGCGAGGGAGACAGCGAGAGACACTGCGAGAGAGAATGCGAGGGAGACAGCGATGAAGACGGCGAGGGAGACGGCGAGAGAGAGAGCGAGAGAGACTTCGAGGGAGACAGCGAGGGCGACAGCGAGGGAGACAGCGAGGGAGACAGCGACAGAGACAGCAATAGAGACTGCGAGAGAGACTGCCAGGGACACAGCGAGAGAGACTGCAAGGGAGACAACGAGAGAGAATGCGAGAGAGATCGCGTGAGACAGCGAGGGAGACAGCGTGGGAGGCAGCGAGGGAGACAGTGAGAGAAACTGCGAGGGAGACTGCGAGAGAGACTGCGAGAGAGACTGCGAGAGAGACTGCGAGAGGGACTGCGAGGGACACAGCGAGGAAGACAGCGAGAGAGATTGCGAGAGCGACTGCTAGGGAGGCAGCGAGGGAGACAGCGAGGGAGACAGCGAGAGAGACTGCTAGGGAGACAGCGAGGGAGACAGCGAGGGAGACAGCGAGGGAGACAGCGGGAGAGACTGCGGGAGAGACTGCGGGAGAGACTGCGGGAGAGACGGCGAGGAAGACTGTGAGGGAGACTGCGAGGGAGAGAGCGAGGGAGACAGCGAGGGAGACAGCGAGGGACACAGCGAGGGACACAGCGAGGAACACAGCGAGGGACACAGCGAGAGAGACAGCAAGAGAGACTGCGAGAGAGAGCGCGGGAGACAGCGAGGGAGAGAGCGAGGGAGAGAGCGAGAGACACAGCGAGGGGGACAGCGAGAGAGACTGCAAGAGAGACTGCAAGGGAGACAGCGACAGAGACAGCGAGGGAGAAAGCGATGGAGACAGCGAGAGAGACAGCGAGAGAGACAGCGAGAGAGACTGCGTGGGAGACAGCGAGGGAGACAGCGAGGGAGACAGCGAGGGAGACAGCGAGGGAGACAGCGAGGGAGACAGCGAGGGAGACTGCGAGGGAGACTGCGAGGGAGACTGCGAGGGAGACAGTGAGAGACACTGCGAGAGAGAATGTGAGGGTGACAGCGCTGGAGACAGCGAGAGAGACTGCGAGAAGGACTGCGAGAAGGACTGCGAGAGAGACAGCGAGGGAGAAAGCGAGAGCGACTTCGAGAGAGACTGCGAGGGAGACAGCGAGAGAGACTGTGAGGGAGACAGCGAGAGAGACTGCGAGGGAGACTGCGATGGAGACTGCGAGGGAGACAGCGAGAGACACTGCGAGAGAGAATGCGAGGGAGACAGCGATGAAGACGGCGAGGGAGACGGCGAGAGAGAGAGCGAGAGAGACTTCGAGGTAGACAGCGAGGGAGACAGCGAGGGAGACAGCGAGGGAGACAGCGACAGAGACAGCAATAGAGACTGCGAGAGAGACTGCCAGGGACACAGCGAGAGAGACTGCAAGGGAGACAACGAGAGAGAATGCGAGAGAGATCGCGTGAGACAGCGAGGGAGACAGCGTGGGAGGCAGCGAGGGAGACAGTGAGAGAAACTGCGAGGGAGACTGCGAGAGAGACTGCGAGAGAGACTGCGAGAGAGACTGCGAGAGGGACTGCGAGGGACACAGCGAGGAAGACAGCGAGAGAGATTGCGAGAGCGACTGCTAGGGAGGCAGCGAGGGAGACAGCGAGGGAGACAGCGAGAGAGACTGCTAGGGAGACAGCGAGGGAGACAGCGAGGGAGACAGCGAGGGAGACAGCGGGAGAGACTGCGGGAGAGACTGCGGGAGAGACTGCGGGAGAGACGGCGAGGAAGACTGTGAGGGAGACTGCGAGGGAGAGAGCGAGGGAGACAGCGAGGGAGACAGCGAGGGAGACAGCGAGGGAGACAGCGAGGGAGACAGCGAGGGAGACAGCGAGAGAGACTGCGAGGGAGACAGCGAGAGAGACTGCGAGGGAGACAGCGTGGGAGACAGCGTGGGAGACAGCGTGGGAGACAGCGTGGGAGACAGCGAGGGAGACAGCGAGAGAGACAGCGAGAGAGACTGCGAGAGGGACAGCGAGAGAGAAAGCGAGGCAGA
The DNA here is from genome assembly GCF_036365525.1 of Heterodontus francisci. NCBI lineage: Eukaryota > Metazoa > Chordata > Chondrichthyes > Heterodontiformes > Heterodontidae > Heterodontus > Heterodontus francisci. The sequence goes on from NC_090403.1 coordinate 1,132,260, forward strand.
AAGCGTGAGAGACTGCGAGGGAGACAGCGTGGGAGACAGCGTGGGAGACAGCGTGGGAGACAGCGTGGGAGACAGCGTGGGAGACAGCGAGGGAGACAGCGAGAGAGACTGCGAGAAGGACTGCGAGAGAGACAGCGAGAGAGACTGCGAGGGAGACAGCGAGAGAGACTGCGAGAGGGACAGCGAGAGAGAAAGCGAGGCAGAAAGCGTGAGAGACTGTGTGGGAGACTGCAAGGGAGACAGCGAGAGAGACTGTGAGGGAGACAGCGAGGGAGACTGCGAAAGAGACTGCGAGAGAGACTGCGAGAGAGACAGCGAGAGAGACAGCGAGAGAGACACCGAGAGAGACAGCGAGAGAGACTGCGAGGGAGACAGCGAGAGAGACTGCGAGAGGGACAGCGAGAGAGACTGCGAGAGGGACTGCGAGAGGGACAGCGAGGGAGAAAGCGAGGCAGAAAGCGTGAGAGACTGTGTGGGAGACTGCAAGGGAGACAGCGAGAGAGACTGTGAGGGAGACAGCGAGGGAGACTGCGAGAGAAACTGCGAGAGAGACTGCGAGAGAGACTGCGAGAGAGACTGCGAGAGAGACTGCGAGAGAGACTGCGAGGGAGACAACGAGGGAGACAGCGAGGGAGACAGCGAGAGAGACTGCTAGGGAGACAGCGAGGGAGACAGCGAGGGAGACAGCGAGAGAAACTGCGAGGAAGACATCGAGAGAGACTGCGGGAGAGACTGCGGGAGAGACTGCGGGAGAGACGGCGAGGAAGACTGCGAGGGAGACTGCGAGGGAGAGAGCGAGGGAGACAGCGAGGGAGACAGCGAGGGAGACAGCGAGGGAGACAGCGAGGGAGACAGCGAGAGAGACTGCGAGGGAGACTGCGAGGGAGACAGCGAGAGAGACAGCGAGAGAGACAGCGTGGGAGACAGCGAGGGAGACAGCGAGGGAGACAGCGAGGGAGACAGCGAGGGAGACAGCGAGAGAGACAGCGAGAGAGACAGCGAGAGAGACTGCGAGAAGGACTGCGAGAAGGACTGCGAGAGAGACAGCGAGAGCGACTGTGAGAGAGACTGCGAGGGAGACAGCGAAAGAGACTGTGAGGGAAACAGCGAGGGAGACAGCGAAAGAGACTGCGAGAGAGACAGCGAGAGAGACAGCGAGGGAGACTGCGAGGGAGACAGCGAGAGAGACTGCGAGAGGGACAGCGAGAGAGACTGCGAGAGGGACTGCGAGGGAGAAAGCGAGGCAGAAAGCGTGAGAGACTGTGTGGGAGACTGCAAGGGAGACAGCGAGAGAGACTGTGAGGGAGACAGCGAGGGAGACTGCGAGAGAGACTGCGAGAGAGACTGCGAGAGAGACTGCGAGAGAGACTGCGAGGGAGACTGCGAGGGAGACTGCGAGGGAGACAGCGAGGGAGACAGCGAGGGAGACAGCGAGTGAGACAGCGAGTGAGACAGCGAGGGAGACTGCGAGAGAGATGGCGAGAGAGATGGAGAGAGACGGCGAGAGAGACTGCGAGAGAGACAGTGAGGGAGAGAGCGAGAGAGACTGCGAGGGAGACTGCGAGAGAGACAGCGAGAGAGACTGTGAGAGAGACTGCGAGAGAGACTGCGAGAGATACAGCGAGGGATAGAGCGAGAGAGACAGCGAGAGAGACACCGAGAGAGACAGCGAGAGAGACTGCGAGGGAGACAGCGAGAGAGACTGCGAGAGGGACAGCGAGAGAGACTGCGAGAGGGACAGCGAGAGGGACAGCGAGAGAGACAGCGAGAGAGACACCGAGAGAGACAGCGAGAGAGACTGCGAGGGAGACAGCGAGAGAGACTGCGAGAGGGACAGCGAGAGAGACTGCGAGAGGGACTGCGAGAGGGACAGCGAGGGAGAAAGCGAGGCAGAAAGCGTGAGAGACTGTGTGGGAGACTGCAAGGGAGACAGCGAGAGAGACTGTGAGGGAGACAGCGAGGGAGACTGCGAGAGAAACTGCGAGAGAGACTGCGAGAGAGACTGCGAGAGAGACTGCGAGAGAGACTGCGAGAGAGACTGCGAGGGAGACAACGAGGGAGACAGCGAGGGAGACAGCGAGAGAGACTGCTAGGGAGACAGCGAGGGAGACAGCGAGGGAGACAGCGAGAGAAACTGCGAGGAAGACATCGAGAGAGACTGCGGGAGAGACTGCGGGAGAGACTGCGGGAGAGACGGCGAGGAAGACTGCGAGGGAGACTGCGAGGGAGAGAGCGAGGGAGACAGCGAGGGAGACAGCGAGGGAGACAGCGAGGGAGACAGCGAGGGAGACAGCGAGAGAGACTGCGAGGGAGACTGCGAGGGAGACAGCGAGAGAGACAGCGAGAGAGACAGCGTGGGAGACAGCGAGGGAGACAGCGAGGGAGACAGCGAGGGAGACAGCGAGGGAGACAGCGAGAGAGACAGCGAGAGAGACAGCGAGAGAGACTGCGAGAAGGACTGCGAGAAGGACTGCGAGAGAGACAGCGAGAGCGACTGTGAGAGAGACTGCGAGGGAGACAGCGAAAGAGACTGTGAGGGAAACAGCGAGGGAGACAGCGAAAGAGACTGCGAGAGAGACAGCGAGAGAGACAGCGAGGGAGACTGCGAGGGAGACAGCGAGAGAGACTGCGAGAGGGACAGCGAGAGAGACTGCGAGAGGGACTGCGAGGGAGAAAGCGAGGCAGAAAGCGTGAGAGACTGTGTGGGAGACTGCAAGGGAGACAGCGAGAGAGACTGTGAGGGAGACAGCGAGGGAGACTGCGAGAGAGACTGCGAGAGAGACTGCGAGAGAGACTGCGAGAGAGACTGCGAGGGAGACTGCGAGGGAGACTGCGAGGGAGACAGCGAGGGAGACAGCGAGGGAGACAGCGAGTGAGACAGCGAGTGAGACAGCGAGGGAGACTGCGAGAGAGATGGCGAGAGAGATGGAGAGAGACGGCGAGAGAGACTGCGAGAGAGACAGTGAGGGAGAGAGCGAGAGAGACTGCGAGGGAGACTGCGAGAGAGACAGCGAGAGAGACTGTGAGAGAGACTGCGAGAGAGACTGCGAGAGATACAGCGAGGGATAGAGCGAGTGAGACAGCGAGGGAGACAGCGAGAGTACATTGAGAGAGACTGCGAGAGAGACTGCGAGGGAGACGGCCAGGGAGAGGGCCAGGGAGACGGCCAGGGAGACGGCCAGGGAGACGGCCAGGGAGACGGCCAGGGAGACGGCGAGGGAGACGGCGATGGAGACGACGAGGGAGACGACGAGGGAGACGACGAGGGAGACGACGAGGGAGACGACGAGGGAGACAGCGAGGGAGACAGCGAGGGAGACGGCGAGGGAGACGACGAGGGAGACGACGAGGGAGACAGCGAGGGAGACAGCGACAGAGACAGCGACAGAGACAGCGACAGAGACAGCGACAGAGACAGCGACAGAGACAGCGACAGAGACAGCGAGGGAGACAGCGAGGGAGACAGCGAGGGAGACAGTGAGAGAGACTGCGAGGGAGACAGCGAGAGACACAGCGAGGGAGACAGCGAGAGAGACTGCAAGAGAGACTGCAAGGGAGACAGCGAGAGAGACAGCGAGAGAGACAGCGAGAGAGACAGCGAGAGAGACAGCGAGAGAGACAGCGAGGGAGAAAGCGATGGAGACAGCGAGAGAGACAGCGAGAGAGACAGCTTGGGAGACAGCGAGGGAGACAGCGAGGGAGACAGCGAGGGAGACAGCGAGGGAGACAGCGAGGGAGACAGCGCTGGAGACAGCGAGAGAGACTGCGAGGGAGAAAGCGAGAGCGACTTCGAGAGAGACTGCGAGGGAAACAGCGAGAGAGACTGTGAGGGAAACAGCGAGGGAGACAGCGAGGGAGACTGCGAGGGAGACTGCGAGGGAGACTGCGAGGGAGACTGCGAGGGAGACTGCGAGGGAGACTGCGAGAGTGACTGCGAGAGAGACTGCGAGAGAGACTGCGAGGGAGACTGCGAGGGAGACTGCGAGGGAGACTGCGAGGGAGACTGCGAGAGAGATAGCGAGAGAGACAGTGAGAGAGACTGCGAGAGAGACTGCGAGAGATACAGCGAGTGAGACAGCGAGGGAGACAGCGAGAGTACATTGAGAGAGACAGCGAGGGAGACAGCGACAGAGACAGAGACAGAGACAGTGAGAGAGACAGTGAGAGAGACTGCTATGGAGATAGCGAGAGAGACAGCCGGGGATACAGAGAGAGTGACTGCGAGGGAGACGGCGAGGGAGACGGCGAGGGAGACGGCGAGGGAGACGGCGAGGGAGACGGCGAGGGAGACAGCGAGGGAGACAGCGAGGGAGACAGCGAGGGAGACAGCGAGAGAGACTGCGAGAGAGGGCGCGTGAGACAGCGAGGGAGAGAGCGAGAGACACAGCGAGGGAGACAGCGAGAGAGACTGCAAGAGAGACTGCAAGGGAGACAGCGAGAGAGACGGCGAGAGAGACAGCGAGAGAGACAGCGAGAGAGACAGCGAGAGAGACAGCGAGAGAGACTGCGTGGGAGACAGCGAGGGAGACAGCGAGGGAGACAGCGAGGGAGACAGCGCTGGAGACAGCGAGAGAGACTGCGAGAAGGACTGCGAGAGAGACAGCGAGGGAGAAAGCGAGCGCGACTTCGAGAGAGACTGCGAGGGAGACAGCGAGAGAGACTGTGAGGGAAACAGCGAGGGAGACTGCGAGGGAGACTGCGAGGGAGACTGCGAGGGAGACTGCGAGGAAGACAGCGAGGGAGACAGCGAGGGAGACAGCGAGAGAGACAGCGAGAGAGACTGCGAGAAGGACTGCGAGAAGGACTGCGAGAGAGACAGCGAGGGAGAAAGTGAGAGCGACTGCGAGAGAGACTGCGAGGGAGACTGCGAGGGAGACTGCGAGGGAGACTGCGAAAGAGACTGTGAGGGAAACAGCGAGGGAGACAGCGGAAGAGACTGCGAGGGAGACTGCGAGGCAGACTGCGAGGGAGACTGCGAGAGATACAGCGAGAGATACAGCGAGAGAGACAGCGAGAGATACAGCGAGAGATACAGCGATAGAGACAGCGAGAGAGACAGCGAGAGAGACAGCGAGAGAGACAGCGAGAGAGACTGCAAAGGAGACTGCGAGAGAGACTGCGAGGGAGACAGCGAGAGAGACTGCGAGAGGGACAGTGAGATAGACTGCGAGAGAGACTGCGAGAGAGACTGCGAGAGAGACTGCGAGAGAGACTGCGAGAGAGACTGCGTGGGAGACAGCGAGGGAGTCAGCGAGGGAGACAGCGAGGGAGACAGCGAGAGAGACTGCGAGAGAGACTGCGAGAGAGACTGCGAGAGGGACAGCGAGAGAGACTGCGAGAGAGACTGCAAGAGAGACTGCGAGAGAGACTGCGAGAGAGACTGCGAGAGAGACTGCGAGAGAGACTGCGAGAGAGACTGCGAGAGAGACTGCGTGGGAGACAGCGAGGGAGTCAGCGAGGGAGACAGTGAGGGAGACAGCGAGGGAGACAGCGAGGGAGACAGCGAGGGAGACAGCGAGGGAGACAGCGCTGGAGACAGCGAGAGAGACTGCGAGAAGGACTGCGAGAGAGACAGCGAGGGAGAAAGCGAGAGCGACTTCGAGAGAGACTGCGAGGGAGACAGCGAGAGAGACTGTGAGGGAAACAGCGAGGGAGACAGCGAGAGAGACTGCGAGAGAGACTGCGAGGGAGACAGTGAGGGAGAGAGCGAGAGAGACTGCGAGGGAGACAGCGAGGGAGACAGCGAGAGAGACAGCGAGAGAGACTGCGAGAGAGACTGCGAGAGATACAGCGAGGGATAGAGCGAGTGAGACAGCGAGGGAGACAGCGAGAGTACATTGAGAGAGACGGCGAGAGAGACGGCGAGGGAGACGGCGAGGGAGACGGCGAGGGAGACGGTGAGGGAGACGGCGAGGGAGACGGCGAGGGAGACGGCGAGGGAGACGGCGAGGGAGACGGCGAGGGAGACGATGAGGGAGACGACGAGGGAGACAGCGAGGGAGACTGCGAGAGAGACAGCGAGGGACACAGCGAGGGACACAGCGAGGGACACAGCGAGGGAAACAGCGAGGGAAACAGCGAGGGAGACAGCGAGAGAGACAGCGAGAGAAGCTGCGAGAGAGAGCGCGTGAGACAGCGAGTGAGACAGCGAGGGAGACAGCGAGGGAGAGAGCGAGAGATACAGCGAGGGAAACAGCGAGAGAGACTGCAAGAGAGACTGCAAGGGAGACAGCGAGAGAGACAGCGAGAGAGACAGCGAGGAAGACTGCGAGAGAGACTGCGAGAGAGACTGCAAAGGAGACTGCGAGGGAGACTGCGAGAGAGACAGCGAGAGAGACAGCGAGGGACACAGCGAGGGACACAGCGAGGGACACAGCGAGGGAAACAGCGAGGGAAACAGCGAGGGAGACAACGAGAGAGATCGCGTGAGACAGCGTGGGAGGCAGCGAGGGACACAGCGAGAGAAACTGCGAGGAAGACTGCGAGAGAGACTGCGAGAGAGACTGCAAAGGAGACTGCGAGGGAGACTGCGAGAGAGACAGCGAAGGACACAGCGAGGGACACAGCGAGGGACACAGCGAGGGACACAGCGAGAGAGACTGCGAGAGAGAGCGCGTGAGACAGCGAGGGAGACAGCGAGGGAGAGAGCGAGAGATACAGCGAGGGAAACAGCGAGAGAGACTGCAAGAGAGACTGCAAGGGAGACAGCGAGAGAGACAGCGAGAGAGACAGCGAGGAAGACAGCGAGGGAGACAGCGAGAGAGACTGCGAGAGAGACGGCGAGGGAGAAAGCGAGGGAGACAGCGAGGGAGACAGCGAGGGAGACAGCGAGGGAGACAGCGAGGGAGACAGCGAGAGAGACAGCGAGAGAGACAGCGAGAGAGACTGCGAGAGAGACAGCGAGAGAGACAGCGAGAGAGAATGCCAGAGGGACAGCGAGAGAGACTGCGAGAGGGACAGCGAGAGAGACAGCGAGAAAGAAAGCGAGGGAGACAGCGAGGGAGACTGCGAGGGAGACAGCGAGAGAGACTGCGAGAGAGACTGCGAGAGAGACTGCGAGAGAGACTGCGAGAGACACTGCGAGAGAGACTGCGAGAGAGACTGCGAGAGGGACAGCGAGAGAGACTGCGAGAGAGACTGCGAGAGAGACTGCGAGAGAGACTGCGAGGGAGACTGCGAGGGAGACTGCGAGGGAGACAGCGAGGGAGACAGCGAGGGAGACTGCGAGAGAGACGGAGAGAGAGACGGCGAGAGAGACGGCGAGAGAGACGGCGAGAGAGACGGCGAGAGAGACGGCGAGAGAGACGGCGAGAGAGACGGCGAGAGAGACAGTGAGGGAGAGAGCGAGAGAGACTGCGAGGGAGACAGCGAGAGAGACAGCGAGAGAGACTGTGAGAGAGACTGCGAGAGATACAGCGAGGGATAGAGCGAGTGAGACAGCGAGGGAGACAGCGAGAGTACATTGAGAGAGACAGCGAGAGAGACAGCGAGAGAGACGGCCAGGGAGACGGCCAGGGAGACGGCCAGGGAGACGGCCAGGGAGACGGCCAGGGAGACGACGAGGGAGACAACGAGGGAGACGGCGAGGGAGACGGCGAGGGAGACGGCGAGGGAGACGGCGAGGGAGACGGCGAGGGAGACAGCGAGGGAGACAGCGACGGAGACAGCGACGGAGACAGCGACAGAGACAGCGACAGAGACAGCGACAGAGACAGCGACAGAGACAGCGACAGAGACAGAGACAGAGACAGAGACAGAGACAGCGAGGGAGACAGTGAGAGATACTGCTATGGAGATAGCGAGAGAGACAGCCGGGGATACAGAGAGAGTGACTGCAAGGGAGACGGCGAGGGAGACGACGAGGGAGACAGCGAGGGAGACAGCGAGGGAGACAGCGAGGGAGACAGCGAGGGAGACTGCGAGAGAGACAGCGAGGGACACAGCGAGGGAGACAGCGAGGGAGACAGCGAGGGAGACAGCGAGGGAGACAGCGAGAGAGACAGCGAGAGAGACAGCGAGAGAGACAGCGAGAGAGACAGCGAGAGAGAGCGCGTGAGACAGCGAGGGAGACAGCGAGAGACACAGCGAGGGAGACAGCGAGAGAGACTGCGAGAAGGACTGCGAGAAGGACTGCGAGAGAGACAGCGAGGGAGAAAGCGAGGGAGAAAGCGAGAGAGACTGTGAGGGAGACAGCGAGAGAGACTGCGAGGGAGACTGCGAGGGAGACAGCGAGAGACACTGCGAGAGAGAATGCGAGGGAGACAGCGAATAAGACGGCGAGGGAGACGGCGAGAGAGAGAGCGAGAGAGACAGCGAGGGAGACAGCGAGGGAGACAGCGAGGGAGACAGCGAGGGAGACAGCGAGAGAGATTTCGAGAGAGACTGCGAGGGAAGCAGCGAGGGAGACAGCGAGGGAGAAAGCGAGGGAGACAACGAGGGAGACAGCGAGGGAGACAGCAATAGAGACTGCGAGAGAGACTGCGAGGGACACAGCGAGAGAGACTGCAAAGGGAGACAACGAGAGAGAATGCGAGAGAGATCGCGTGAGACAGTGAGGGAGACAGCGTGGGAGGCAGCGAGGGAGACAGCGAGGAAGACTGCGAGAGAGACTGCGAGAGAGACTGCGAGAGAGACTGCGAGAGAGACTGCGAGAGAGACTGCAAGGGACACAGCGAGGAAGACAGCGAGAGAGACTGCGAGAGCGACTGCTAGGGAGCCAGCGAGGGAGGCAGCGAGGGAGACAGTGAGAGAGACTGCGAGGGAGACAGCGAGGGAGACAGCGATGGAGACAGCGAGAGAGACTGCGAGAGCGACTGCGAGAGCGACTGCTAGGGAGACAGCGAGGGAGGCAGCGAGGGAGACAGCGAGGGAGACGGCGAGAGAAACTGCGAGAGAAACTGTGAGGGAGACAGCGAGAGAGACTGCGAGAGAGACGGCGAGGGAGAGGGCGAGGGAGACGGCGAGGGAGACAGCGAGGGAGACAGCGAGGGAGACAGCGAGGGAGACAGCGAGGGAGACAGCGAGGGAGACTGCGAGTGAGACAGCGAGAGAGACAGCGAGAGAGACAGCGAGAGAGACAGCGAGAGAGACAGCGAGAGAGACCGCGTGAGACAGCGAGGGAGACAGCGAGGGAGACAGCGAGAGAGACCGCGTGAGACAGCGAGGGAGACAGCGAGGGAGACAGCGAGAGAGACCGCGTGAGACAGCGAGGGAGACAGCGAGGGAGACAGCGAGAGAGACAGCGAGAGAGACAGTGAGGGAGAAAGCGAGGGAGACTGCGAGGGAGACTGCGAGGGAGACTGCGAGGGAGACAGCGAAAGAGACTGTGAGGGAAACAGCGAGGGAGACAGCGAAAGAGACTGCGAGGGAGACTGCGAGGCAGACTGCGAGGAAGACTGCGAGGGAGACAGCGAGGGAGACAGCGAGGGAGACAGCGAGGGAGACAGCGAGGGAGACAGCGAGGGAGACAGCGCTGGAGACAGCGAGAGAGACTGCGAGAAGGACTGCGAGAGAGACAGCGAGGGAGAAAGCGAGAGCGACTTCGAGAGAGACTGCGAGGGAGACTGCGAGGGAGACTGCGAGGGAGACAGCGTGGGAGACAGCGAGGGAGACAGCGAGGGAGACAGCGAGGGAGACAGGGAGAAGGACTGCGAGAAGGACTGCGAGAAGGACTGCGAGAAGGACTGCGAGAAGGACTGCGAGGGAGACTGCGAGGGAGACTGCGAGGGAGACTGCGAGGGAGACTGCGAGGGAGACAGCGAAAGAGACTGTGAGGGAAACAGCGAGGGAGACAGCGAAAGAGACTGCGAGGGAGACTGCGAGGCAGACTGCGAGGAAGACTGCGAGGGAGACAGCGAGGGAGACAGCGAGGGAGACAGCGAGGGAGACAGCGAGGGAGACAGCGAGGGAGACAGCGAGGGAGACAGCGAGGGAGACAGCGCTGGAGACAGCGAGAGAGACTGCGAGAAGGACTGCGAGAGAGACAGCGAGGGAGAAAGCGAGAGCGACTTCGAGAGAGACTGCGAGGGAGACAGCGAGAGAGACTGTGAGGGAGACAGCGAGAGAGACTGCGAGGGAGACTGCGAGGGAGACTGCGAGGGAGACAGCGAGAGACACTGCGAGAGAGAATGCGAGGGAGACAGCGATTAAGACGGCGAGGGAGACGGCGAGAGAGAGAGAGACAGCGAGGGAGACAGCGAGAGAGACTTCGAGAGAGACTGCGAGGGAGGCAGCGAGGGAGGCAGCGAGGGAGACAGCGAGGGAGACAGCGACAGAGACAGCAATAGAGACTGCGAGAGAGACTGCGAGGGACACAGCGAGAGAGACTGCAAGGGAGACAACGAGAGAGAATGCGAGAGAGATCGCGTGAGACAGCGAGGGAGACAGCGTGGGAGGCAGCGAGGGAGACAGCGAGAGAAACTGCGAGGAAGACTGCGAGAGAGACTGCGAGAGAGACTGCGAGAGAGACTGCGAGAGAGACGGCGAGGGACACAGCGAGGAAGACAGCGAGAGAGACTGCCAGAGCGACTGCTAGGGAGACAGCGAGGGCGGCAGCGAGGGAGACAGCGAGGGAGACAGCGAGGGAGACAGCGAGAGAGACTGCGAGAGAGACTGCGAGAGCGACTGCGAGAGCGACTGCGAGAGCGACTGCGAGAGCGACTGCTAGGGAGACAGCGAGGGAGAGAGTGAGGGAGACAGCGAGGGAGACAGCGAGGGAGACAGCGAGCGAGACAGCGAGGGAGACAGCGAGGGAGACAGCGAGGGAGACAGCGAGGGAGACAGCGAGAGAAACTGCGAGGAAGACAGTGAGAGAGACTGCGAGAGAGACGGCGAGGGAGACGGTGAGGGAGACTGCGAGGGAGAGAGCGAGGGAGAGAGCGAGGGACACAGTGAGGGAGACAGCGAGGGAGACAGCGAGGGAGACAGCGAGGGAGACAGCGAGGGAGACAGCGAGAGGGACTGCAAGAGAGACTGCGAGGGAGACAGCGAGAGAGACAGCGAGAGAGACAGCGAGAGAGACAGCGAGGGAGAAAGCGAGGGAGACAGCGAGAGAGACTGCGAGGGAGACAGCATGGGAGACAGCATGGGAGACAGTGAGGGAGACAGCGAGGGAGACAGCGAGGGAGACAGCGAGGGAGACAGCGAGGGAGACTGCAAAGGAGACTGTGAGAGAGACTGCGAGAGAGACAGCGAGAGAGAATGCGAGAGAGAATGCGAGAGGGACAGCGAGAGAGACTGCGAGAGGGACAGCGAGAGAGACAGCGAGAGAGACAGCGAGAGAGACAGCGAGGGAGAAAGCGAGGGAGACAGCGAGAGAGACTGCGAGAGAGACTGCGAGAGAGACTGCGAGAGAGACTGCGAGGGAGACTGCGAGAGAGACTGCGAGGGAGACTGCGAGGGAGACTGCGAGGGAGACTGCGAGGGAGACAGCGAGAGAGACTGCGAGAGAGACAGCGAGAGAGACAGCGAGAGAGACAGCGAGAGAGACTGCGAGAGAGACTGCGAGAGAGACTGGGAGGGAGACAGCGAGGGAGACTGCGAGAGAGACTGCGAGAGAGACTGCGAGAGAGACTGCGAGAGAGACAGCGAGGGAGACAGCGAGGGAGACAGCGAGGGAGACAGCGAGGGAGACTGCGAGAGAGATGGAGAGAGAGACGGCGAGAGAGACGGCGAGAGAGACGGCGAGAGAGACGGCGAGAGAGACGGCGAGAGAGACAGTGAGGGAGAGAGCGAGAGAGACTGCGAGGGAGACAGCGAGAGAGACAGCGAGAGAGACTGTGAGAGAGACTGCGAGAGATACAGCGAGGGATAGAGCGAGTGAGACAGCGAGGGAGACAGCGAGAGTACATTGAGAGAGACAGCGAGAGAGACAGCGACAGAGACGGCGAGGGAGACGGCCAGGGAGACGGCCAGGGAGACGGCCAGGGAGACGGCCAGGGAGACGACGAGGGAGACGACGAGGGAGACGGCGAGGGAGACGGCGAGGGAGACGGCGAGGGAGACAGCGAGGGAGACAGCGAGGGAGACAGCGAGGGAGAGAGCGAGGGAGAGAGCGAGGGAGAGAGCGAGGGAGAGAGCGAGGGAGAGAGCGAGGGACACAGCGAGGGACACAGCGAGGGAATCAGCGAGGGAAACAGCGAGGGAGACAGCGAGAGAGACAGCGAGAGAGACTGCGAGAGAGAGCGCGTGAGACAGCGAGTGAGACAGCGAGGGAGACAGCGAGGGAGAGAGCGAGAGATACAGCGAGGGAAACAGCGAGAGAGACTGCAAGAGAGACTGCAAGGGAGACAGCGAGAGAGACAGCGAGAGAGACAGCGAGGAAGACTGCGAGAGAGACTGCGAGAGAGACTGCAAAGGAGACTGCGAGGGAGACTGCGAGAGAGACAGCGAGAGAGACAGCGAGGGACACAGCGAGGGACACAGCGAGGGACACAGCGAGGGAAACAGCGAGGGAAACAGCGAGGGAGACAACGAGAGAGATCGCGTGAGACAGCGTGGGAGGCAGCGAGGGACACAGCGAGAGAAACTGCGAGGAAGACTGCGAGAGAGACTGCGAGAGAGACTGCAAAGGAGACTGCGAGGGAGACTGCGAGAGAGACAGCGAAGGACACAGCGAGGGACACAGCGAGGGACACAGCGAGGGACACAGCGAGAGAGACTGCGAGAGAGAGCGCGTGAGACAGCGAGGGAGACAGCGAGGGAGAGAGCGAGAGATACAGCGAGGGAAACAGCGAGAGAGACTGCAAGAGAGACTGCAAGGGAGACAGCGAGAGAGACAGCGAGAGAGACAGCGAGGAAGACAGCGAGGGAGACAGCGAGAGAGACTGCGAGAGAGACGGCGAGGGAGACAGCGAGGGAGACAGCGAGGGAGACAGCGAGGGAGACAGCGAGGGAGACAGCGAGAGAGACAGCGAGAGAGACAGCGAGAGAGACTGCGAGAGAGACAGCGAGAGAGACAGCGAGAGAGAATGCCAGAGGGACAGCGAGAGAGACTGCGAGAGGGACAGCGAGAGAGACAGCGAGAGAGAAAGCGAGGGAGACAGCGAGGGAGACTGCGAGGGAGACAGCGAGAGAGACTGCGAGAGAGACTGCGAGAGAGACTGCGAGAGAGACTGCGAGAGACACTGCGAGAGAGACTGCGAGAGAGACTGCGAGAGAGACTGCGAGAGGGACAGCGAGAGAGACTGCGAGAGAGACTGCGAGAGAGACTGCGAGGGAGACTGCGAGGGAGACTGCGAGGGAGACTGCGAGGGAGACAGCGAGGGAGACAGCGAGGGAGACTGCGAGAGAGACGGAGAGAGAGACGGCGAGAGAGACGGCGAGAGAGACGGCGAGAGAGACGGCGAGAGAGACGGCGAGAGAGACGGCGAGAGAGACAGTGAGGGAGAGAGCGAGAGAGACTGCGAGGGAGACAGCGAGAGAGACAGCGAGAGAGACTGTGAGAGAGACTGCGAGAGATACAGCGAGGGATAGAGCGAGTGAGACAGCGAGGGAGACAGCGAGAGTACATTGAGAGAGACAGCGAGAGAGACAGCGAGAGAGACGGCCAGGGAGACGGCCAGGGAGACGGCCAGGGAGACGACGAGGGAGACGACGAGGGAGACGGCGAGGGAGACGGCGAGGGAGACGGCGAGGGAGACGGCGAGGGAGACGGCGAGGGAGACAGCGAGGGAGACAGTGAGGGAGACAGCGACGGAGACAGCGACGGAGACAGCGACAGAGACAGCGACAGAGACAGCGACAGAGACAGCGACAGAGACAGAGACAGAGACAGAGACAGAGACAGCGAGGGAGACAGTGAGAGATACTGCTATGGAGATAGCGAGAGAGACAGCCGGGGATACAGAGAGAGTGACTGCAAGGGAGACGGCGAGGGAGACGACGAGGGAGACAGCGAGGGAGACAGCGAGGGAGACAGCGAGGGAGACAGCGAGGGAGACTGCGAGAGAGACAGCGAGTCACACAGCGAGGGAGACAGCGAGGGAGACAGCGAGGGAGACAGCGAGGGAGACAGCGAGGGAGACAGCGAGAGAGACAGCGAGAGAGACAGCGAGAGAGACAGCGAGAGAGACTGCGAGAGAGAGCGCGTGAGACAGCGAGGGAGACAGCGAGAGACACAGCGAGGGAGACAGCGAGAGAGACTGCGAGAAGGACTGCGAGAAGGACTGCGAGAGAGACAGCGAGGGAGAAAGCGAGGGAGAAAGCGAGAGAGACTGTGAGGGAGACAGCGAGAGAGACTGCGAGGGAGACTGCGAGGGAGACAGCGAGAGACACTGCGAGAGAGAATGCGAGGGAGACAGCGAATAAGACGGCGAGGGAGACGGCGAGAGAGAGAGCGAGAGAGACAGCGAGGGAGACAGCGAGGGAGACAGCGAGGGAGACAGCGAGGGAGACAGCGAGAGAGATTTCGAGAGAGACTGCGAGGGAAGCAGCGAGGGAGACAGCGAGGGAGAAAGCGAGGGAGACGGCGAGGGAGACGGCGAGGGAGACAGCGAGGGAGACAGCGTGGGAGGCAGCGAGGGAGACAGCGAGGAAGACTGCGAGAGAGACTGCGAGAGAGACTGCGAGAGAGACTGCGAGAGAGACTGCGAGAGAGACTGCGAGGGACACAGCGAGGAAGACAGCGAGAGAGACTGCGAGAGCGACTGCTAGGGAGACAGCGAGGGAGGCAGCGAGGGAGACAGTGAGAGAGACTGCGAGGGAGACAGCGAGGGAGACAGCGATGGAGACAGCGAGAGAGACTGCGAGAGCGACTGCGAGAGCGACTGCTAGGGAGACAGCGAGGGAGGCAGCGAGGGAGTCAGCGAGGGAGACGGCGAGAGAAACTGCGAGAGAAACTGCGAGGGAGACAGCGAGAGAGACTGCGAGAGAGACGGCGAGGGAGAGGGCGAGGGAGACGGCGAGGGAGACAGCGAGGGAGACAGCGAGGGAGACAGCGAGGGAGACAGCGAGGGAGACTGCGAGGGAGACAGCGAGAGAGACAGCGAGAGAGACAGCGAGAGAGACAGCGAGAGAGACAGCGAGAGAGACAGCGAGAGAGACAGCGAGAGAGACCGCGTGAGACAGCGAGGGAGACAGCGAGGGAGACAGCGAGAGAGACCGCGTGAGACAGCGAGGGAGACAGCGAGGGAGACAGCGAGAGAGACCGCGTGAGACAGCGAGGGAGACAGCGAGGGAGACAGCGAGAGAGACAGCGAGAGAGACAGCGAGGGAGAAAGCGAGGGAGACTGCGAGGGAGACTGCGAGGGAGACTGCGAGGGAGACTGCGAGGGAGACAGCGTGGGAGACAGCGAGGGAGACAGCGAGGGAGACAGCGAGGGAGACAGCGAGAGAGACTGCGAGAAGGACTGCGAGAAGGACTGCGAGAAGGACTGCGAGAAGGACTGCGAGGGAGACTGCGAGGGAGACTGCGAGGGAGACTGCGAGGGAGACTGCGAGGGAGACAGCGAAAGAGACTGTGAGGGAAACAGCGAGGGAGACAGCGAAAGAGACTGCGAGGCAGACTGCGAGGAAGACTGCGAGGGAGACAGCGAGGGAGACAGCGAGGGAGACAGCGAGGGAGACAGCGAGGGAGACAGCGAGGGAGACAGCGAGGGAGACAGCGCTGGAGACAGCGAGAGAGACTGCGAGAAGGACTGCGAGAGAGACAGCGAGGGAGAAAGCGAGAGCGACTTCGAGAGAGACTGCGAGGGAGACAGCGAGAGAGACTGTGAGGGAGACAGCGAGAGAGACTGCGAGGGAGACTGCGAGGGAGACTGCGAGGGAGACAGCGAGAGACACTGCGAGAGAGAATGCGAGGGAGACAGCGATTAAGACGGCGAGGGAGACGGCGAGAGAGAGAGAGACAGCGAGGGAGACAGCGAGAGAGACTTCGAGAGAGACTGCGAGGGAGGCAGCGAGGGAGGCAGCGAGGGAGACAGCGAGGGAGACAGCGACAGAGACAGCAATAGAGACTGCGAGAGAGACTGCGAGGGACACAGCGAGAGAGACTGCAAGGGAGACAACGAGAGAGAATGCGAGAGAGATCGCGTGAGACAGCGAGGGAGACAGCGTGGGAGGCAGCGAGGGAGACAGCGAGAGAAACTGCGAGGAAGACTGCGAGAGAGACTGCGAGAGAGACTGCGAGAGAGACTGCGAGAGAGACGGCGAGGGACACAGCGAGGAAGACAGCGAGAGAGACTGCCAGAGCGACTGCTAGGGAGACAGCGAGGGCGGCAGCGAGGGAGACAGCGAGGGAGACAGCGAGGGAGACAGCGAGAGAGACTGCGAGAGAGACTGCGAGAGCGACTGCGAGAGCGACTGCGAGAGCGACTGCGAGAGCGACTGCTAGGGAGACAGCGAGGGAGACAGCGAGGGAGACAGCGTGGGAGACAGCGAGGGAGACAGCGAGGGAGACAGCGAGCGAGACAGCGAGGGAGACAGCGAGGGAGACAGCGAGGGAGACAGCGAGAGAAACTGCGAGGAAGACAGTGAGAGAGACTGCGAGAGAGACGGCGAGGGAGACGGTGAGGGAGACTGCGAGGGAGAGAGCGAGGGACACAGTGAG
This sequence comes from Heterodontus francisci, assembly GCF_036365525.1. Taxonomy (NCBI): domain Eukaryota; kingdom Metazoa; phylum Chordata; class Chondrichthyes; order Heterodontiformes; family Heterodontidae; genus Heterodontus; species Heterodontus francisci. The sequence continues at coordinate 1,148,806 of NC_090403.1, forward strand.
GGAGACAGCGAGGGAGACAGCGAGGGAGACAGCGAGGGAGACAGCGAGGGAGACAGCGAGAGGGACTGCAAGAGAGACTGCGAGGGAGACAGCGAGAGAGACAGCGAGAGAGACAGCGAGAGAGACAGCGAGGGAGAAAGCGAGGGAGACAGCGAGAGAGACTGCGAGGGAGACACCATGGGAGACAGCATGGGAGACAGTGAGGGAGACAGCGAGGGAGACAGCGAGGGAGACAGCGAGGGAGACAGCGAGGGAGACTGCAAAGGAGACTGTGAGAGAGACTGCGAGAGAGACAGCGAGAGAGAATGCGAGAGAGAATGCGAGAGGGACAGCGAGAGAGACTGCGAGAGGGACAGCGAGAGAGACAGCGAGAGAGACAGCGAGGGAGAAAGCGAGGGAGAAAGCGAGGGAGACTGCGAGAGAGACTGCGAGAGAGACTGCGAGAGAGACTGCGAGAGAGACTGCGAGGGAGACTGCGAGAGAGACTGCGAGGGAGACTGCGAGGGAGACTGCGAGGGAGACTGCGAGGGAGACAGCGAGAGAGACTGCGAGAGAGACAGCGAGAGAGACAGCGAGAGAGACAGCGAGAGAGACTGCGAGAGAGACTGCGAGAGAGACTGGGAGGGAGACAGCGAGGGAGACTGCGAGAGAGACTGCGAGAGAGACTGCGAGAGAGACTGCGAGAGAGACTGCGAGGGAGACAGCGAGGGAGACAGCGAGGGAGACAGCGAGGGAGACAGCGAGGGAGACTGCGAGAGAGATGGAGAGAGAGACGGCGAGAGAGACGGCGAGAGAGACGGCGAGAGAGACGGCGAGAGAGACGGCGAGAGAGACAGTGAGGGAGAGAGCGAGAGAGACTGCGAGGGAGACAGCGAGAGAGACAGCGAGAGAGACTGTGAGAGAGACTGCGAGAGATACAGCGAGGGATAGAGCGAGTGAGACAGCGAGGGAGACAGCGAGAGTACATTGAGAGAGACAGCGAGAGAGACAGCGACAGAGACGGCGAGGGAGACGGCCAGGGAGACGGCCAGGGAGACGGCCAGGGAGACGGCCAGGGAGACGACGAGGGAGACGACGAGGGAGACGGCGAGGGAGACGGCGAGGGAGACGGCGAGGGAGACAGCGAGGGAGACAGCGAGGGAGACAGCGAGGGAGAGAGCGAGGGAGAGAGCGAGGGAGAGAGCGAGGGAGAGAGCGAGGGAGAGAGCGAGGTAGAGAGCGCGAGAGACAGCTCGAGAGACTGCAAGAGTGACATCGAGAGAAACTGTGAGAGAGACAGCGAGAGAGACTGCGAGAGAGACAGCGAGAGAGACAGCGAGAGAGACAGCGAGAGAGACAGCGAGAGAGACTGCGAGAGAGACAGCGAGGGAGACAGCGAGGGAGACTGCGAGAGAGACAGCGAGGGAGACTGCGAGAGAAACAGCGAGGGAGACTGGGAGAGAGACTGGGAGAGAGACTGGGAGAGAGACTGGGAGAGAGACTGGGAGGGAGACTGGGAGGGAGACTGGGAGGGAGACTGGGAGGGAGACTGCGAGGGAGACTGCGAGGGAGACTGCGAGGGAGACTGCGAGGGAGACTGCGAGGGAGAAAGCGAGGGAGAAAGCGAGGGAGACTGCGAGAGAGAGAGCGAGAGAGACAGCGAGGGAGACAGCGAGGGCGACAGCAAGGGCGACAGCGAGGGAGACAGCGAGGGCGACAGCGAGGGAGACTGCGAGGGAGACTGCGAGGGAGACTGCGAGGGAGACTGCGAGGGAGACTGTGAGGGAGACAGCGAGGGAGATAGCGAGGGAGATAGCGAGGGAGATAGCGAGGGAGATAGCGAGGGACTCTGCGAGGGAGATAGCGAGAGACTCTGCGAGGGACACAGCGAGAGATCAGCGAGGGAGACAGCGAGAGAGACAGCGAGAGAGACAGCGAGAGAGACAGCGAGAGAGACTGCGAGAGAGACAGCGAGAGAGACTGCGAGAGAGACTGCGAGAGAGACTGCGAGAGAGACTGCGAGAGAGACTGCGAGAGGGACTGCGAGAGGGACTGCGAGAGGGACTGCGAGAGGGACTGCGAGGGAGACTGCGAGGGAGACTGCGAGGGAGACTGCGAGGGAGACTGCGAGGGAGACTGCGAGGGAGACTGCGAGGGAGACAGCGAGGGAGATAGCGAGAGACTCTGCGAGGGAGATAGCGAGAGACTCTGCGAGGGACACAGCGAGAGAGACAGCGAGAGAGACAGCGAGAGAGACAGCGAGGGAGACTGCGAGGGAGACTGCGAGGGAGACTGCGAGGGAGACTGCGAGGGAGACTGCGAGGGAGACTGCGAGGGAGATATTGACATTGTCAGACTGGATAAACCACTGATATTAACATTGTCAGACTGCATAAACCACAGATATTGACATTGTCAGGCTGGATAAATCACTGATATTAACATTGTCAGGCAGGATAAACCACAGATATTAACAATGTCAGACTGGATAAACCACAGATATTGACATTGTCAGACTGGATAAACCAGAGATATTAACATTGTCAGACAGGAAGGACCTGTTTACCCTCGCGGAGAGGTCAATTACCAGGAAGCACGGATTTGAGGTGATTGGTCGAAGGATTAGAGGGGACATGAGGAAAAGCTTTTCACCCAGAGGGTGGTGGGTGTCTGGAATTCACTGCCCGGATCAGTGGTGGATGCAGAAACCCTCAACTCATTTAAAAAAAGCTGGACGTGCACCTGAAGTGCTGTAACCTGCAAAGCTACAGACCAGGTGCTGGAAGGTGAGATTAGATCTCACTAAGCTAGTTTTTTCAGCCGGTGCAGACAGGATGGGCTGAATGGCCTCCTTCTGTGCTGTAACCTTTCTCTGGTTCTGTGTCCTGGAATGTTTTATTCCATTAAAGGTGCTATATAAAACACAAGGTGTTGTTGTTATTTGGACCTTTATCACCATTCCTTCATTGTCACTGGGAAAAATCCTGGAACTCCTTACCTAACAGCATTGTGGGAGTATTTCACCACACCAACGGCAACGGGTCAAGAAAGCGGTCGAGCTTCACCTTCTCAACAGGCAACTGGTGATTTACATGATATGTTGGTCTTGCTAGTGACGTCTATATCCTGAGAATGAAGTAAAAACAATGTGTATTTGTAAAATGGATTGAAAGCCTCAACAGAAATATTTGTTGCTAAATTAATCCTCTTTTAGATTGTACAGACAATGTCACTTTAATAACCTAATCTCTCCTCGACATTCCCACACTGGAAGGTGTTGGGTTGGACTGTGCTCACAAGTTCTGGGGTTAAACTGAGCAGATTCTGCTCTATCTTCACTCCAGCTCAAAGTGATGTTACAAAAAACCTCTCCATTCTGATGCAGGGTCGCTGATCTGAATTGTTAACTCTGCTTCTCCCTCCACAGATACTGCCAGACCTGCAGAGTATTTCCAGCAGTTTTTTGCTTTTATTTCAGATTTCCAGCATCTGCAGTATTTTGCTTTTATTTTCTTACATCCAATGTCCACCCTGATATAAACCAACTCTTAACTGGTCTGAAATAAAAGCAAAATACTGCGGATGCTGGAAATCTGAAACAAAAACAAGAAATGCTGGATTCACTCAGCAGGTCTGGCAGCATCTGTGGAAAGAGAAGCAGAGTTAACGTTTCGGGTCAGTGACCCTTCTTCGGAAGGGTTCCAAAGAAGGGTCACTGACCCGAAACGTTAACTCTGCTTCTCTTTCCACAGATGCTGCCAGACCTACTGAGTGAATCCAGCATTTCTTGTTTTTGTTTCTTAACTGGTCTGTCTGTGTTTCTAGACTGGGTTCTGTGAGCAGCGCTGGTCATATAACAACAGCAAAATACTGCAGATGCTGGAAATATGAAAGAGAAAGTATGGGAAGTACTCAGCAGGTCAGGTAGCATGTGTGGAGAAAAGAAAGTTAACCTTTCAGGGTTTGCAGAATGAATTATCAGGAATAAAAATGGTGCAGAATTTGATGGTCAAGAAAGCTGAGAAGTGGAAGAGAAATGGACTAGAGTTCAGGAAAAACAATTGCTAATAATGAAAGATGCTGTGGGAAGATAAAACTGGGAATCCAGCAGTGCATGGTCAGTGTACATGGAAGTAACAAGAAAATATCAAAGCTGTCTAAAATACAGGCATTATTAGAGGGAGGTGAAGTTACACAATAACAGAGAGGTTATTGGGGAGGACAGAGGTGAAACAAAGCAATGGATGGAGATGGTTTCAGAGACACAGTAAAGGAGCAAATCAGTCCCAGAGCAATGGAACCTGTCTCAGAAAACACAGAAAAATAAAAGTTCCAAATTGTAGATAAATGTTCAAAAATAATCACCTCTGACACAACTTCACTGTTTTCATATTGAAAACTTTGCAGCTCCGGGATCAGAGATTTCAAAAAAAGCTGCGTTTACTAACAACGCAACCATGAGATGTGCAGAAGCTGCACATGCGCAGATGGACTGAAGCGTCACACTCTGCGACATTTTTCAGCGGTTGCCAGTAAGAAAGATGGCACCGCTCAATTGATCACAAAAAAACACAACAAGCAAAACCAAAAGGTGATTGTCGGCTCCCCGTTTCCTGCCCTGCACTGCATTGCTGCCTGCACCATCCTGCAACTGCTCCCCAAAGTGAATATTATTGTGCACAAAAACCCGCATTTCAAACCAGAGATTTCCAACATTTTGGTAGTTGCAACAGATAAATCCTGGGAGCTCATGTTCAGCAATTCAAAAGTATCTGTGCTTACAGAGATAGGGAGGGTTGTAGAGGCTGGAGGAGGTTACAGAGATAGGGAGGGTTGTAGGGGCTGGAGCAGGTAACAGCGATGAGGAGGGTTGTAAGGGCTGGAGGAAGTTATAGAGATCGGGAGGGTTGTAAGGGCTGGAGGAGGTTACAGAGATAGGGAGGGTGGTAGGGGCTGAAGGAGGTAACAGCGATGGGGAGGGTGGTAGGGGCTGGAGGAAGTTATAGAGATCGGGGGGTTGTAAGGGCTGGAGGAGGTTAGAGAAATAGGAAGGGCTGTTGGAGGTTACAGAGATAGGGAGGGCTGTAGGATGTTACAGTAATAGGGAGGGTTGTAGGGGCCAAAGGAAGTTACAGAGATAGGGAGGGCTGTCGGGGCTGGAGGAGGAGACCATGATAGGGAGGGCTGTAGGAGGTTACTGGGATGTGGAGGGTTGTAGGGGCTGGAGGCAGTTACAGAGATAGGAAGAGTTGTCGAGGCTGGAGGAGGTTACAGAGCTTGGGAGTGTTGTAGAGGCTGGAGAAGGTTACAGAGATAGGGAAGTTGTAGGGGCTGGAGGAGGTTACAGAGAAAGGGAGGGTTGTAGGGGCTGGAGGAAGTTACAGAGATAGGGAGGGCTGTAGGGCCGGAGGAGGTTACAGAGATGGGGAGGGCTGTGGGGGCTGGAGGAGGCTACAGAGATCGGGAGCGTTGTCAGGGCTGGAGGAGGTTACAGACATAGGGAGGGTTGTAGAGGCTGGAGGAGGTTACAGATATGAGGAGGGTTGTAGGGGCTGGAGGAGGTTAGAGAGATGGGGAGGGTTGTCGGGGCTGGATGAGGTTACAGGGATCGGGAGGGTTGCAGAGGTTGGAGGTAGTTACAGTGATAGGGAGGGTTGTAGGGGCTGGAGGAGGTTACAGAGATAGGGAGGGCTGTAGGAGGTTATGTGATGGGAGGGTTGTAGAGGTTGGAGGTAGTTACAGAGATAGGGAGGGTTGTCGGGGCTGGAGGAGGTTACAGAGCTTGGGAGCGTTGTCGGGGCTGGAGGAGGTTACAGAGATGAAGAGAGTTGTAGGGGCTGGAGGAGGTTACAGAGATGAAGAGGGTTGTCGGGGCTGGAGGAGGTTACAGATATAGCGAGCGTTGTCAGGGCTGGAGGTAGTGACAGAGATCGGGACGGTTGTAGAGGTTGGAGGTAGTTACAGTGATAGGGAGGGCTGCAGGGGCTGGTGGAGGTTACAGAGATAGCGAGCGTTGTCTGGGCTGGAGGTGGTGACAGAGATCGGGAGGGTTGTAGAGGTTGGAGGTAGTTACAGGAATAGGGAGGGTTGTAGGGGCTGGAGGAGGTTACAGAAATGGGGAGGGTAGTAAAGGCTTGAGGAAGTTACAGAGATTTGAAGTGTTGTAGTGGCTGGAGGAGGTTACAGAGTTAGGGGGGGTTGCAGAGCTGGAGGAGGTTACAGAGATGGGGAGGTTGCCGATACTGGAGGAGGTTACAAAGAAAGGGAGAATTGTCGGGGCTGGAGGAGGTGACAGAGATAGGGAGGGTGGTCGGGGCTGGAGGAGGTTACAGAGATAGGGAGGGTGGTAGGGGCTGGAGGAGGTTACAGAGATAGGGAGGGCTGTCGGGGCTGGAGGAGCTTACACAGATAGGGAGAGTTGTCGGGGCTGGAGAAGGCTACAGAGATGGGGAGGGTTGTCGGTACTGGAGGAGGTTAACAGAGATAGGGAGAATTGTGGGGGCTGGAGGAGGTTATAGAGATAGGGAGCGTTGTCGTGGCTGGAGGAGGTGACAGAGATGGGGAGGGTTGTAGAGGCTAGAGGTGGTTACAGTGATAGGGAGGGTTGTACGAGCTGGAGGAGGTTACAGAGATCAGGAGGTTTGCAGAGGCTGGAGGAGGTTACAGAGACAGGGAGGGCTGGAGGAGGTTACAGTGATAGGGAGGGTTGTAGGGGCTAGTAAAGGTTACAGAAATAGGGAGGGTTGTCGGGGCCGGAGGAGGTTACAGAGATAGGGAGGGGACTGGAGGAGGTTCCAGAGATAGGGAGGGGGCTGGAGGAGGTTCCAGAGGTAGACTGGAAGGGGGGCAGAGTGGGAGGGGGCAGGATGGTTTTTCTAACTTCCTCCCTTTCTATAACCTCTGCATTACCTGGTACTATTGGGATGGTACGAGTGTCCTCCGCTGTGAAAACTGAAGCAAAATACTGACTTTGTGTGTCTGCCATTTCTGTGTTCCCTTCTATTAATTCCCCAGTCTCATCCTCCAACGGACTAACATTCACTTTAGCTACTCTCTTCCCTTTTATATACTTTTGCTTTTTATAGCTTTTGCTATCCGTTTATATATTTTGCACTAGTTTTCTTTCATAATTTACCGTTGCTCTTTTTATTATTTTTTCAGTAACCCTTTTTTGATATTTAAAAGTTTCCCAATCTTCCAGCCTGCCTGTGCAACATGGTGTGCCTTAGTTTTTGTCTTGATGTTATCATTAACTTCCTTGCTTAGCCATGGATGTTTTTTTCCCCTCCTAGAATCTTTCTTCCTGTCTGGAATATATTTTATTTGGGATAAATTGAAGATCTCCTTAAACATCTGTCAACTGTCCTACCTTGGAGTCTTCCTGCCCAGTCCACTTGGGCCAAATCTGTCCTCATGCCTATATAATTACCTTTGTTTAACTCCAGAAAGCTTGTGTGGGACTCTAGCTTCTTGGTCTCAAACTGAATTTGAAATTCTAGCATGCTATGATGACTTTTCCCTCCAGGATCCTGAACAATGAGATCATTTATTAATCCCACCTCATTACACAACACCAAATCTAGAATAGCCTGCTGCCTGGTTGCTTCCACAACATATTGCTCCAAAAAACAATCTCTAATACATTCAATGAACTCTCCCTCGAGGCTACCCTTGCCAATTTGATTAATCCAGTCTATACGTATATTAAAATCACCCATGATTATTGCCATAATTTTCTTCCAAGCCCCCAGTATTTCCTGGTTGAAACTGTGCCCCACTGCGGAACTACTGTTTGGGGACCAATAGATTTCTCCCACCAGGGACTTCTTTCCCTTGCTTTTTCTTATTTCTACCCAGACTGATTCTATGTCTTGATCTCCAGTGCCTATATTGTTTCTCGCTACAGCACTGATCTCTTCTTTCACTAACAAAGCGACACCACCTCCTTTTCCTTCCTGTCTATCCTTCCGAAATACTGAGTACCCTTGGATATTCAATTCCCAAACCTGGTTTCCCTGTAACCACCTCTCAGTAATTGCCACTAAATCATACCCAATTATCTCTATTTGCGCTGTTAACTCATTTATTTTAGACCGCAATTGTTGACAACGCGATCGGTAGGTGGAGCTATTTTGGCACATGCGCAGATACAGCATGTGCCACGAAAACGTCACAGCCTGCGACTGTAGCAGCTGCCAGGACTAAAGATGGCGCTGGTCAAAAAATCACAGAGATGAAACCTAACAAACACGTGGCAGAATACAATGGCCGGAGTGAGAGAGTGGAGCGGGCCGGGGAGAGCAGCGCGGGGAGACCAGCGGTAGCAGTGCCGGGGTGGGGGGGGGGGAGAGAGAAAGGGGTAGACCAGCGGTAGTGGTGCCGGGGGGGGAGGAAAAAGGGGGAGACCAGCGGTAGCGGTCCCGGGGGGGGGGGGGAGAGGGAAGGAGGAGGGGGGGGAGGAGGAGGGGGGGAGAAGAGGGGGGGGAGAAGAGGGGGGGGAGAAGGGGGGGGAGAAGAGGGGGGGGAGAAGAGGGGGGGGGAAGAGGGGGGGGAGAAGAGGGGGGGGGAAGAGAGGGGGGGAAGAGGGGAGAGAGAGGGGGGGGAGAGAGGGGGGGGAGAGGGGGGGGAGAGGGGGGAAGAGGCGGGAAGAGGAGGGGGGGAAGAGGAGGGGGGGAAAGAGGAGGGGGGGAAAGAGGAGGGGGGGGAAGAGGAGGGGGGGGAAGAGGAGGGGGGGGAAGAGGAGGGGGAGGAAGAGGAGGGGGGGGAAGAGGAGGGGGGGAAGAGGAGGGGGGGGAAGAGGAGGGGGGGAAGAGGAGGGGGGGAAGAGGAGGGGGGGAAGAGGAGGGGGGGAAGAGGAGGGGGGGAAGAGGAGGGGGGGAAGAGGAGGGGGGGGGGGAAGAGGAGGGGGGGAAGAGGAGGGGGGGGGAAGAGGAGGGGGGGGGGAAGAGGAGGGAGGGGGAAGAGGAGGGGGGGGAAGAGGAGGGGGGGAAGAGGAGGGGGGGAAGAGGAGGGGGGAAGAGGAGGGGGGGAAGAGGAGGGGGGGAAGAGGAGGGGGGGAAGAGGAGGGGGGGAAGAGGAGGGGGGAAGAGGAGGGGGGGAAGAGGAGGGGGGGAAGAGGGAGGGAGGGGAGAGGGAGGGGGGGTGGAGGGGGGAAGGGGGGAAGAGGGAGGGGAAGAGGGAGGAAGAGGGAGGGAGGGGGAGGGGAAGAGGGGAGGGGAAGAGGGAGGGAGGGGGAGGGGAAGAGGGGAGGGGAAGAGGGGGGGGAGGGAGGGAGGGGAAGCGGGAGGGGGGGGGGAAGAGGGAGGGAGGGGGGGGAAGAGGGAGGGAGGGGGGGGAGAGGGAAGGGGGGTGGAAGAGGGAGGGGGTGGAAGAGGGAGGGGGGGAAGGGGGGGAAGGGGGGGAAGAGGGAGGGGGGGAGGGGAAGAGGGAGGGAGGGGAGGGGAGGGGAAGAGGGGGGTGAAGAGGGGGGGTGAAGGGGGGGAAAGAGGGGGGGAAAGAGGGGGGGGAAAAGAGGGGGGGGGAAAGAGGGGGGGAAAAGAGGGGGGGAAAAGAGGGGGGGGGAAAGAGGGGGGGGGAAAAGAGGGGGGGGAAAGAGGGGGGGGGGAAAGAGGGGGGGGGGAAAGAGGGGGGGGGGAAAGAGGGGGGGGAAAAGAGGGGGGGGAAAGAGGAGGGGGGGAAAAGAGGGGGGGGAAAGAGGAGGGGGGGGAAAAGAGGGGGGGAAAGAGGAGGGGGGGAAAGAGGAGGGGGGGAAAAGAGGGGGGGGAAGAGGAGGGGGGGAAAAGAGGGGGGGAAAGAGGAGGGGGGGGAAGAGGAGGGGGGGGAAGACGGGGTGGGGAAGACGGGGTGGGGAAGACGGGGGGGGAAGACGGGGGGGGGAAGACGGGGGGGAAAGAGGGGGGGAAAGAGGGGGGGGAAAGAGGGGGGGAAAGAGGGGGGGGAAAGAGGGGGGGGAAAGAGGGGGGGAAAAGAGGGGGGGGGAAAGAGGAGGGGGGGAAGAGGGGGGGAAAGACGGGGTGGGGAAGACGGGGGGGGGGGGAAGACGGGGGGGGGGAAGACGGGGGGGGGGGAAGACGGGGGGGGGGGAAGACGGGGGGGGGGGGAAGACGGGGGGGGGGAAGACGGGGGGGGGGGGAAGACGGGGGAGGGGGGAAGACGGGGGGGGAAGACGGGGGGGGGGAAGACGGGGGGGGGGAAGACGGGGGGGGGAAGACGGGGGGGGGGAAGACGGGGGGGGAAGACGGGGGGGGGGAAGACGGGGGGGCGAAGACGGGGGGGAAGACGGTGGGGGGGAAGACGGGGGGGGAAGAGGGAGGGGGGAAGAGGGAGGGGGGGTGGAAGAGGGAAGGGGGGAAGAGGGAGGGGAAGAGGGAGGGAGAGGGAGGGGAAGAGGGAGGGAGGGGAAGAGGGAGGGAGGGGGAGGGGAAGAGGGAGGGAGGGGAGGGGAGGGGAAGAGGGGGGTGAAGAGGGGGGTGAAGAGGGAGGGGAAGAGGGAGGGAGGGGGAGGGGAAGAGGGAGGGGGGGAAGGGGGGGAAGAGGGAGGGGGGGAAGCGGGGGAAGAGGGAGGGGGAGGGGGGAGGGGAAGAGGGAGGGAGGGGAGGGGAGGGGAAGAGGGGGGTGAAGAGGGAAGGGGGGTGAAGGGGGGGTGAAGGGGGGGGTGAAGGGGGGGGAAAGAGGGGGGGTGAAGGGGGGGGTGAAGGGGGGGAAAGAGGGGGGGTGAAGGGGGGGTGGAGGGGGGTGAAGGGGGGGGAAAGGGGGGGGAAAGAGGGGGGGGAAAGAGGGGGGGGAAGAGGGAGGGAGGTAGGGGGGAAGAGGGAGGGAGAGGGAGGGAGAGGGAGGTAGGGGGGAAGAGGGAGGGAGAGGGAGGGGGGAAGAGGGAGGGGGAGGGAGGGGGGAAGAGGGAGGGAGGGGGGAAGAGGGAGGGAGGGAGGGAGGGGGGAAGAGGGAGGGAGGGAGGGGGATAAGAGGGAGGGGAAGGGGGAGGGGAAGGGGGAGGGGAAGGGGGAGGGGAAGGGGGAGGGGGAGGGGGAGGGGGAGGGGGAGGGGAAGGGGGAGGGGAAGGGGGAGGGAAGGGGGAGGGGAAGAGGGAGGGGAAGAGGGAGGGGAAGAGGGAGGGGAAGGGGGAGGGGGAGGGGGAGGGGGAGGGGGAGGGGAAGGGGGAGGGAAGGGGGAGGGGGAGGGGGAGGGGAAAGGGGAGGGGAAGGGGGAGGGGAAGAGGGAGGGGAAGAGGGAGGGGAAGAGGGAGGGGAAGAGGGAGGGAGGGGGAAGAGGGAGGGAGAGGGGGGGAGAGGGGGAAGAGGGAGGGTGGGGAGGGGGGGAAGGGGGAGGGGGGGAAGGGGGACGGAGGGGGAAGAGGGGGGGAAGAGGGGGGGAAGAGGGGGGGGTAAAGAGGGAGGGAAAGAGGGAGGGAAAGAGGGGGGGAAGAGGGAGGGGAAGAGGGAGGGGAAGAGGGAGGGGAAGAGGGAAGAGGGAGGGAGGGGGGAAGAGGGAAGAGGGAGGGAGGGGGGAAGAGGAAGAGTTAGGGAGGGAGGGGGAAGAGGGAGGGAGGGAGGGGGGAAGAGGGAGGGAGGGAGGGGGGGAAGAGGGAGGGAGGGAGGGGGGGAAGAGGGAGGGAGGGAGGGGGGGAAGAGGGAGGGAGGGAGGGAGGGGGGGAAGAGGGAGGGGGGGAGGGAGGGGGGGAAGAGGGAGGGGGGGAGGGAGGGGGGGAAGAGGGAGGGGGGGAGGGAGGGGGGGTAAGAGGGAGGGAGGGAGGGGGGTGAAGAGGGAGGGAGGGAGGGGGGAAGAGGGAGGGAGGGAGGGGGGGGAAGAGGGAGGGAGGGAGGGAGGGAGGGAAGAGGGAGGGAGGGAGGTGGGGGAAGAGGGAGGGAGGGGGGGGAAGAGGGAGGGAGGGAGGGGGGGGAAGAGGGAGGGAGGGAGGGGGGGAAGAGGGAGGGAGGGAGGGGGGGAGGAGGGAGGGAGGAGGGAGGGAGGGAGGGGGGAAGAGGGAGGGAAGGAGGGGGGGGAAGAGGGAGGGAGGGAGGGGGGGAAGAGGGAGGGAGGGAGGGGGGGAAGAGGGAGGGAGGGAGGGGGGGAAAGAGGGAGGGAGGGAGGGGGGGAAAGAGGGGGGGAGGGATGGGGGGAAAGAGGGAGGGAGGGAGGGTGGGAAGAGGGAGGGGGGAAGAGGGAGGGAGGGAGGGGGGGAAGAGGGAGGGAGGGGGGGAGGGGGGGGGAAGAGGGAGGGAGGGGGGGAAGAGGGAAGAGGGAGGGAGGGAGGGGGATAAGAGGGAGGGGAAGAGGGAGGGGAAGAGGGAGGGGAAGGGGGAGGGGAAGAGGGAGGGGAAGGGGGAGGGGAAGAGGGAGGGGAAGGGGGAGGGGAAGGGGGAGGGGAAGGGGAAGGGGGAGGGGGAGGGGGAGGGGGAGGGGGAGGGGGAGGGGGAAGGGGAGGGGAAGGGGGAGGGGAAGGGGGAGGGGAAGGGGGAGGGGAAGGGGGAGGGGAAGAGGGAGGGGAAGAGGGAGGGGAAGGGGGAGGGGGAGGGGGAGGGGAAGGGGGAGGGGGAGGGGGAGGGGAAAGGGGAGGGGAAGGGGGAGGGGAAGAGGGAGGGGAAGAGGGAGGGAGGGGGGAAGAGGGAGGGAGGGGGGGGGGAAGAGGGAGGGAGGGGGGGGAAGAGGGAGGGAGGGAGGGGGGGGAAGAGGGAGGGAGGGAGGGAGGGGGGGAAGAGGGAGGGAGGGAGGGGGGGGAGGAGGGAGGGAGGGGGGAAGAGGGAGGGAGGGGCTGAAGAGGGAGGGAGGGAGGAGGGGTAGAGGGAGGGAGGGAGGGGGGGGAAGAGGGAGAGTGAGGGGGGAAGAGGGAGAGTGAGGGGGGGGAAGAGGGAGAGTGAGGGGGGGGGGAAGAGGGAGAGTGAGGGGGGGGAAGAGGGAGAGTGAGGGGGGAAGAGGGAGAGTGAGGGGGGAAGAGGGAGAGTGAGGGAGGGAAGAGGGAGAGTGAGGGGGGGGAAGAGGGAGGGGGAGGGGGGGAAGAGGGAGGGGGAGGGGGGGAAGAGGGAGGGGGAAGAGGGAGGGGGAGGGGGGAAGAGGGAGGGGGAGGGGGGGAAGAGGGAGGGGGAGGGGGGAAGAGGGAGGGGGAGGGGGGAAGAGGGAGGGGTAGGGGGGGGAAGAGGGAGGGGGAGGGGGGGAAGAGGGAGAGGGAGGGGGGGGAAGGAAGGGGGAGGGGGGGGAAGGAAGGGGGAGGGGGAGGGGGAAGGAAGGGGGAGAGGGAGGGGGAAGGAAGGGGGAGAGGGAGGGGGGAAGGAAGGGGGAGAGGGAGGGGGGGAAGGAAGAGGGAGAGGGAGGGGGGAAGGAAGAGGGAGAGGGAGGGGGGGAAGGAAGAGGGAGAGGGAGGGGGGGAAGGAAGAGGGAGAGGGAGGGGGGGAAGGAAGAGGGAGAGGGAGGGGGGAAGGAAGAGGGAGAGGGAGCGGGGGAAGGAAGAGGGAGAGGGAGGGGGGAATGACAGAACAGGGTTGAAGGGCTAAATGGCCTCCTCCTCTTCCTCTGTCCTCTGACAAAGATCCTGCTATCACTCTCTGTGTCTGGGTCATCCTCTCGGTCTGTGTCTCCCTCTTTGCCTCTCTTTCTGTCTGTCTGTCTCTCTTTCCCTCCTCTCTCAGAACATCAGTCAGCTATTTTAGGTTTGTTCACGGTGGCCAATTTATGTTAGCACAGCACTGGGACATTTATTTCAGAGACTGACGCCTCACTAATGTA